>NC_092371.1:101269038-101538337 GCF_030028105.1 Mobula birostris | reverse complement strand
CCTCCGACTCCCGTCTCTCTACCGTCCTGCCCGTCTCTCCTCCGACTCCCCGTCTCTCCTCCGTCCTCCCCGTCTCTCCTCCGACTCCCCGTCTAAAACCCTGTCTCTCCACCGTCCTCCCCGTCCCTCCTCCGACTCCCCGTCAAAATCTCCGTCTCTCCTCCGACTCCCCATCTCGCCTCCATCCTCCCCGTCTCTCATCCAACTCCCCGTCTCTCCTCTGTCCTCCCCGTCCCTCCTCCGACTCCCCGTCAAAATCTCCGTCTCTCCTCCGACTCCCCATCAAAAACCCCGTCCACCGTCCTCCTCATCTCTCCTCCGACTCCCCGTCTCTCCACCATCCTCCCCATCTCTCCTCCGACTCCCCGTCTCTCCACCGTCCTCCTCGTCTCCCCTCCGACTCCCCGTCTCTCCTCTGACTCCCCGTCTCTCCTCCGACTCCCCGTCTCTCCACCGTCCTCCCCATCTCTCCTCCGACTCCCCGTCTCTCCACCATCCTGCCCGTCTCTCCTCCGACTCCCCATCTCTCCTCCGACTCCCCGTCTCTCCACTGTCCTCCTCGTCTCTCCTCCGACTCCCCGTCTCCCCTCCGACTCCCCATCACTCCACCGTCCACAGTCCTCCTCATCTCTTCTTTGACTCCCCGTCTCTCCACCATCCTCGCTATCTCTCCTCCGTCCTCCCCGTCTTTCCTCCGACTCCCCGTCTCTCCTCCGTCCTCCCCGTCTCTCCTCCGACTCCCCGTCAAAAACCCCGTCTCTCCACCGTCCTCCCCGTCTCTCCTCCGACTCCCCGTCTCTCCTCCGACTCCCCGTCTCTCCACCGTCCTCCCCGTCTCCCTTCCGACTCCCCGTCTCTCCTCCGACTCCCCGTCTCTCCACCGTCCTCCCCGTCTCTCCTCCGACTGCCTGTCAAAATCCCTGTCCAGCGTCCTCCCCATCTCTCCTCCGACAGCCCATCAAAAACCCCGCCCACTGTCCACCTCCAGCTCCCCATCTCCGCTCCAACTCCCCGTCTCTCCTCCGACACCCCATCTCTCCACCGTCCTCCTCGTCTCTCCTCCGACTCCCCATCTCTCCACCGTCCACCGTCCTACTCATCTCTCCTCCGGCTCCCCATCAAAAACCCCGTCCACCGTCCACCTCCAGCTCCCCATCTCCCCTCCAACTCCCCGTCTCTCCTCCGACACCCCATCTCTCCACCGTCCTCCTCGTCTCTCCTCCGGCTCCCAGTCAAAAACCCCGTCTCTCCACCGTTCTCCCCGTCTTTCCTCCGACTCCCCGTCTCTCCACCGTCCTCCCCGTCTCTCCTCCGACTCCCCGTCTCTCCTCCGACTCCCTGTTTCCCATCCGACTCCCCATTTCCCATCCGACTCCCAGTCTCTCCTCCGACTCCCCATCGCTCCAACGTCCACAGTCCTCGTCTCTCCTCCGACTCCCCGTCTCTCCACCGTCCTCCCCGTCTCTCCTCCGTCCTCCCCGTCTCTCCTCTGACTCCCCGTCTCTACTGCGTCCTCGCCGTCTCTCCTTCGACTCCCCATCTCTCCACTGTCCACCGTCCTCCTCGTCTCTCCTCCGACTCCCCGTCTCTCCACCGTCCTCCCCGTCTCTCCTCCGACTTCCCGTCTCTCCACCGTACTTCCCGTCTCCCCTCCGACTCCCCGACTCTCCCCATTCCTCACCGTCTCTCCTCCAACTCCTCGTCTCTCCTCCGACTCCCCGTCTCCCCACCGATTCCCTGTCTCCCCTCCGACTCCCCGTCTCTCCTCCGACTCCTCGTCTCTCCTCCGACTCCCTGTCTCTCCTCCGACTCCCCATCGCTCCAACGTCCACAGTCCTCGTATATCCTCCGACTACCCGTCTCACCACCATCCTCCCAGTCTCTCCTCCGTCCTCCCCGTCTCTCCTCCGACTCCCCGTCTCTCCTCCATCCTCCCCGTCTCTCCTCCAACTCCCCGTCAAAAACCCCGTCTCTCCTCCATCCTCCCCGTCTCTCCACCGTCCTCCCCGTCTCTCCTCCGACTCCCCGTCTCTCCACCGTCCTCCCCGTCTCTCCTCTGACTCTCGTCTCTCCTCCGACTCCCCGTCTCTCCACCGTCCTCCCCGTCTCTCCTCTGACTCTCGTCTCTCCTCCGACTTTCCGTCTCTCCACCGTCCTCCCCGTCTCCGCTCCGACTGCCCGTCTCTCCTCCGACTCCCCGTCTCCCCACCGACTCCCCGTCTCTCCTCCGACTCCCCATCTCTCCACCGTCCACCGTCCTCCTCGTCTCTCCTCCGACTCCCCGTTGTCTCCTCTGACTCCCCGTCTCTACTCCGTCCTCCCCGTCTCTCCTCCACTCCCCGTCAAAAACCCCGTCTCTCCACCGTCCTCCCTGTCTCTCCTCCGACTCCCCGTCAAAAACCCCGTCTCTCCTCCGTCCTCCCCGTCTCTCCTCCGTCTCCCCGTTTCGTCTCCGTCCTCCCTGTCTCTCCTCCGACTCCCCGTCTCTCCTCCGACTCCCCATCTCTCCACCGTCCACCGTCCTCCTCGTCTCTCCTCCGACTCCCCGTCTCTCCTCCGACCTCCCCGTCTCTCCTCTGACTCCCCGTCTCTCCTCCGACTCCCCGTCTCTCCACCGTCCTTCCCATCTCTCCTCCGATTCCCCGTCTCTCCACCGTCCTCCCAGTCTCTGCTCCGACTCCCCGTCTCTCCTCTGACTCCCCGTCTCTCCTCCGACTCCCCGTCTCTCCACCGTCCTCCCCATCTCTTCCTCCGACTCCCCATCTCTCCTCTGTCCTCCCCGTCTCTCCTCTGACTCCCCGTCTCTACTCCGTCCTCCCCGTCTCTCCTCCACTTCCCGTCAAAAACCCCGTCTCTCCTCTGTCCTCCCCGTCTCTCCACCATCCTCCCCGTCTCTCCTCCGACTCCCCGACTCTCCACCGTCCTCCCCATCTCTCCTCCGACTCCCGTCTCTCCTCCGACTCCCCATCTCTCCACTGTCCACCGTCCTCCTCGTCTCTCCTCCAACTCCCCGTCTCTCCACCGTCCTCCCCGTCTCTCCTCCGACTCCCCGTCTCTCCTCCGACTCCCCGTCTCCCCACCGACTCCCCGTCTCTCCTCCGACTCCCCATCGCTCCACCGTCCACAGTCCTCCTCATCTATCCTCCGACTCCCCGTCTCTCCTCCGTCCTCCCCGTCTCTCCTCCGACTCCCCGTCAAAAACCCCGTCTCTCCTTCATCCTCCCCATCTCTCCTCCGACTCCCCGTCAAAAACCCCGTCTCTCCTCCGTCCTCCCCGTTTCTCCTCCGACTCCCCATCTCTCCACCGTCCACCGTCCTCCCCGTCTCTCCTCCGACTCCCCGTTAAAAACCCCGTCTCTCCTCCATCCTCCCCGTCTCTCCTCCGACTCCCCATCTCTCCACCGTCCACCGTCCTCCTCGTCTCTCCTCCGACTCCCCGTTGTCTCCTCTGACTCCCCGTCTCTACTCCGTCCTCCCTGTCTCTCCTCCACTCCCCGTCAAAAACCCCGTCTCTCCACCGTCCTCCCTGCCTCTCCTCTGACTTTCCGTCTCTCCACCGTACTCCCCGTCTCCTCTCCGACTGCCCGCCTCTCCACCGTCCTCCCCGTCTCTCCTCCGACTCCCCGTCTCTCCTCCGACTCCCCGTCTCCCTACCGACTCCCCGTCTCTCCTCCGTCCTCCCCGTCTCTCCTCCGACTCCCCGTCAAAAACCCCGTCTCTCCTCCATCCTCCCCGTCTCTCCTCCGACTCCCCGTCAAAAACCCCGTCTCTCCTCCGTCCTCCCCGTTTCTCCTCCGACTCCCCATCTCTCCACCGTCCACCGTCCTCCTCGTCTCTCCTCCGACTCCCCGTTGTCTCCTCTGACTCCCCGTCTCTACTCCGTCCTCCCTGTCTCTCCTCCACTCCCCGTCAAAAACCCCGTCTCTCCACCGTCCTCCCTGTCTCTCCTCCGACTCCCCGTCAAAAACCCCGTCCACCGTCCTCCTCATCTCTCCTCCGACTCCCCGTCTCTCCACCATCCTCCCCATCTCTCCTCCGACTCCCCGTCTCTCCACCGTCCTCCTCGTCTCTGCTCCGACTCCCCGTCTCTCCACTGTCCTCCTCGTCTCTCCTCCGACTCCCCGTCTCTCTACCGTCCTGCCCGTCACTCCTCCGTCCTCCCCGTCTCTCCTCCGACTCCCCGTCAAAAACCCTGTCTCTCCTCCGTCCTCCCTGTCCCTCCTCCGACTCCCCGTCAAAATCTCCGTCTCTCCTCCGACTCCCCATCTCTCCACCGTCCACCGTCCTACTCGTCTCTCCTCCGACTCCCCATCAAAAACCCCGTCCACCGTCCTCCTCATCTCTCCTCCGACTCCCCGTCTCTCCACCATCCTCCCCATCTCTCCTCCGACTCCCCGTCTCTCCACCGTCCTCCTCGTCTCTCCTCCGACTCCCCGTCTCTCCACAGTCCTCCTCGTCTCTTCTTTGACTCCCCGTCTCTCCACCATCCTCCCTATCTCTCCTCCGTCCTCCCCGTCTTTCCTCCGACTCCCCGTCTCTCCTCCGTCCTCCCCGTCTCTCCTCCGACTCCCCGTCAAAAACCCCGTCTCTCCACCGTCCTCCCCGTCTCTCCTCCGACTCCCCGTCTCTCCTCCGACTCCCCGTCTCTCCACCGTCCTCCCCGTCTCTCCTCCGACTCCCCGTCTCTCCACTGTCCTCCTCGTCTCTCCTCCGACTCCCCGTCTCTCTACCGTCCTGCCCGTCACTCCTCCGTCCTCCCCGTCTCTGCTCCGACTCCCCGTCAAAAACCCTGTCTCTCCTCCGTCCTCCCTGTCCCTCCTCCGACTCCCCGTCAAAATCTCCGTCTCTCCTCCGACTCCCCATCTCTCCACCGTCCACCGTCCTACTCGTCTCTCCTCCGACTCCCCATCAAAAACCCCGTCCACCGTCCTCCTCATCTCTCCTCCGACTCCCCGTCTCTCCTCCGACTCCCCGTCTCTCCACCATCCTCCCCATCTCTCCTCCGACTCCCCGTCTCTCCACCGTCCTCCTCGTCTCTCCTCCGACTCCCCGTCTCTCCACTGTCCTCCTCGTCTCTCCTCCGACTCCCCGTCTCCCCTCCGACTCCCCATCTCTCCACCGTCCACAGTCCTCCTCGTCTCTTCTTTGACTCGCCGTCTCTCCACCATCCTCCCTATCTCTCCTCCGTCCTCCCCGTCTTTCCTCCGACTCCCCGTCTCTCCTCCGTCCTCCCCGTCTCTCCTCCGACTCCCCGTCAAAAACCCCGTCTCTCCACCGTCCTCCCCGTCTCTCCTCCGACTCCCCGTCTCTCCTCCGACTCCCCGTCTCTCCACCGTCCTCCCCGTCTCTCCTCCGACTGCCTGTCAAAATCCCTGTCCAGCGTCCTCCTCGTCTCTCCTCCGACAGCCCATCAAAAACCCCGCCCACTGTCCACCTCCAGCTCCCCATCTCCGCTCCAACTCCCCGTCTCTCCTCCGACACCCCATCTCTCCACCGTCCTCCTCGTCTCTCCTCCGGCTCCCAGTCAAAAACCCCGTCCACCGTCCTCCTCATCTCTCCTCCGACTCCCCGTCTCTCCACCATCCTCCCCATCTCTCCTCCGACTCCCCGTCTCTCCACTGTCCTCCTCGTCTCTCCTCCGACTCCCCGTCTCCCCTCCGACTCCCCATCACTCCACCGTCCACAGTCCTCCTCGTCTCTTCTTTGACTCCCCGTCACTCCACTATCCTTGCTATCTCTCCTCCGTCCTCCCCGTCTTTCCTCCGACTCCCCGTCTCTCCTCCGTCCTCCCCGTCTCTCCTCCGACTCCCCGTCAAAAACCCCGTCTCTCCACCGTCCTCCCCGTCTCTCCTCCGACTCCCCGTCTCTCCACCGTCCTCCCCATCTCCCCTCCGACTCCCCATCTCTCCACCGTCCACCGTCCTCCTCGTCTCTCCTCCGGTTCCCCATCAAAAACCCCGTCCACCGTCCTCCCCATCTCTCCTCCGACAGCCCATCAAAAACCCCGCCCACTGTCCACCTCCAGCTCCCCATCTCCCCTCCAACTCCCCGTCTCTCCTCCGACACCCCATCTCTCCACCGTCCTCCTCGTCTCTCCTCCGGCTCCCAGTCAAAAACCCCGTCTCTCCACCGTTCTCCCCGTCTTTCCTCCGACTCCCCGTCTCTACTCCATCCTCCCCGTCTCTCCTCCACTCCCCGTCAAAAACCTCGTCTCTCCTCCGTCCTCCCCGTCTCTCCACCGTCCTCCCCGTCTCTCCTTCGACTCTCCGTCTCTCCACCGTCCTCCCCTTCTCTCCTCCGACTCCCCGTCTCTCCTCCGACTCCCCGTTTCCCATCCGACTCCCCGTTTCCCATCCGACTCCCAGTCTCTCCTCCGACTCCCCATCGCTCCACCGTCCTCCCCGTCTCTCCTCCGTCCTCCCCGTCTCTCCTCTGACTCCCCGTCTCTACTGCGTCCTCGCCGTCTCTCCTTCGACTCCCCATCTCTCCATTGTCCACCGTCCTCCTCGTCTCTCCTCCGACTCCCCGTCTCTCCACCGTCCTCCCCGTCTCTCCTCCGACTTCCCGTCTCTCCACCGTACTTCCCTTCTCCCCTCCGACTCCCCGACTCTCCACATTCCTCACCGTCTCTCCTCCAACTCCTCGTCTCTCCTCCGACTCCCCGTCTCCCCACCGATTCCCTGTCTCCCCTCCGACTCCCCGTCTCTCCTCCGACTCCTCGTCTCTCCTCCGACTCCCTGTCTCTCCTCCGACTCCCCGTCTCTCCACCATCCTCCCCGTCTCTCCTCCGACTCCCCGTCTCTCCACCATCCTCCCCGTCTCTCCTCCGTCCTCCCCGTCTCTCCTCTGACTCCCCGTCTCTCCTCCGACTCCCCGTCTCTCCTCCGTCCTCCCCGTCTCTCCTCCGACTCCCCGTCAAAAACCCCGTCTCTCCTCCGACTCCCCGTCTCTCCACCGTCCTCCCCGTCTCTCCTCCGTCCTCCCCGTCTCTCCTCCGACTCCCCGTCAGTCCTCTGACTCCCCATCTCTACACCGTCCACCGTCCTCCTCGTCTCTCCTCCGACTTCTCGTCAAAAACCCTGCCCACTGTCCTCATCCAACTCCCTGTCTCTCCTCCGTCCTCCCCGTCTCTCCTCCGACTTCTCGTCTCTCCTCCGACTCCCCGTCTCTCCTCCAACTCCCCAACTCTTCACCGTCCTCCCCGTCTCTCCTTCAACTCCCCGTCAATAACCCCGTCTCTCCTCCGTCCTCCCCATCTATCCTCCGACTCCCTATCTCTCCTCCATCTTCCCCGTCTCCCCTCCGACTCCCTGTCTCCCCTCCGACTGCCCGTCTCCCCTCCATCTCCCCGTCTCTCCTCTGTCTCCTCATCGCTCCAACGTCCACAGTCCTCCTCGTCTCTCCTCTGACTCCCCGTCTCACCACCATCCTCCCCGTCTCTCCTCCGTCCTCCCCGTCTCTCCTCCGACTCCCCGTCTCTCCTCCATCCTCCCCGTCTCTCCTCCAACTCCCCGTCAAAAACCCCGTCTCTCCTCCATCCTCCCCGTCTCTCCACCGTCCTCCCCGTCTCTCCTCCGACTCCCCGTCTCTCCACCGTCCTCCCCGTCTCTCCTCTGACTCTCGTCTCTCCTCCGACTCCCCGTCTCTCCACCGTCCTCCCCGTCTCTCCTCTGACTCTCGTCTCTCCTCCGACTTTCCGTATCTCCACCGTACTCCCCGTCTCCGCTCCGACTGCCCACCTCTCCACCGTCCTCCCCGTCTCTCCTCCGACTCCCCGTCTCCCCACCATCCACCGTCCTCCTCGTCTCTCCTCCGACTCCCCGTTGTCTCCTCTGACTCCCCGTCTCTACTCCGTCCTCCCCGTCTCTCCTCCACTCCCCGTCAAAAACCCCGTCTCTCCACCGTCCTCCCTGTCTCTCCTCCGACTCCCAGTCAAAAACCCCGTCTCTCCTCCGTCCTCCCCGTCTCTCCTCCGTCTCCCCGTTTCGTCTCCGTCCTCCCTGTCTCTCCTCCGACTCCCCGTCTCTCCTCCGACTCCCCATCTCTCCACCGTCCACCGTCCTCCTCGTCTCTCCTCCGACTCCCCGTCTCTCCTCCGACCTCCCCGTCTCTCCTCTGACTCCCCGTCTCTCCTCCGACTCCCCGTCTCTCCACCGTCCTTCCCATCTCTCCTCCGATTCCCCGTCTCTCCACCGTCCTCCCAGTCTCTGCTCCGACTCCCCGTCTCTCCTCTGACTCCCCGTCTCTCCTCCGACTCCCCGTCTCTCCACCATCCTCCCCATCTCTCCTCCGACTCCCCATCTCTCCTCTGTCCTCCCCGTCTCTCCTCTGACTCCCCGTCCCTACTCCGTCCTCCCCGTCTCTCCTCCACTTCCCGTCAAAAACCCCGTCTCTCCTCTGTCCTCCCCGTCTCTCCACCATCCTCCCCGTCTCTCCTCCGACTCCCCGACTCTCCACCGTCCTCCCCGTCTCTCCTCCGACTCCCCGTCAAAAACCCCGTCTCTCCTCCATCCTCCCCGTCTCTCCTCCGACTCCCCGTCAAAAACCCCGTCTCTCCTCCGTCCTCCCCGTTTCTCCTCCGACTCCCCATCTCTCCACCGTCCACCGTCCTCCTCGTCTCTCCTCCGACTCCCCGTTGTCTCCTCTGACTCCCCGTCTCTACTCCGTCCTCCCTGTCTCTCCTCCACTCCCCGTCAAAAACCCCGTCTCTCCACCGTCCTCCCTGTCTCTCCTCCGACTCCCCGTCAAAAACCCCGTCTCTCTTCCGTCCTCCCTGTTTCTCCTCCGACTCCCCATCTCTCCACCGTCCACCGTCCTCCTCGTCTCACCTCTGACTCCCCGTCTCTCCTCCGACCTCCCCGTCTCTCCTCTGACTCCCTGTCTCTCCTCCGACTCCCCGTCTGTCCACCGTCCTCCCTGTCTCTCCTCCGACTCCCCGTTTCTCCTCCGTCCTCCCCGTCTCTCCTCTGTCCTCCCCGTCTCTCCTCCAAATCCCCGTCTCTCCTCTGACCTCCCATCTCTCCTCCGACTCCCCGTCTCTCCACCGTCCTCCCCATCTCTCCTCCGACTCCCCATCTCTCCTCTGTCCTCCCCGTCTCTCCTCTGACTCCCCGTCTCTACTCCGTCCTCCCCGTCCCTCCTCCACTACCCGTCAAAAACCCCGTCTCTCCTCTGTCCTCCCCGTCTGTCCACCGTCCTCCCCGTCTCTCCTCCGACTCCCCGACTCTCCACCGTCCTCCCCATCTCTCCTCCGACTCCCGTCTCTCCTCTGACTCCCCATCTCTCCACTGTCCACCGTCCTCCTCGTCTCTCCTCCAACTCCCCGTCTCTCCACCATCGTCCCCGTCTCTCCTCCGACTTTCCGTCTCTCCACCGTTCTCCCCGTCTCCGCTCCGACTGCCCGCCTCTCCACCGTCCTCCCCGTCTCTCCTCCGACTCCCCGTCAAAAACCCCGTCTCTCTTCCGTCCTCCCCGTTTCTCCTCCGACTCCCCATCTCTCCACCGTCCACCGTCCTCCTCGTCTCACCTCCGACTCCCCGTCTCTCCTCCGACCTCCCCGTCTCTCCTCTGACTCCCCGTCTCTCCTCCGACTCCCCGTCTCTCCACCGTCCTCCCCGTCTCTCCTCTGACTCTCGTCTCTCCTCCGACTCCCCATCTCTCCACTGTCCACCGTCCTCCCCGTCTCTCCTCCGACTCCCCGTCAAAAACCCCATCTCTCTTCCGTCCTCCCCGTTTCTCCTCCGACTCCCCATCTCTCCACCGTCCACCGTCCTCCTCGTCTCACCTCCGACTCCCCGTCTCTCCTCCGACCTCCCCGTCTCTCCTCTGACTCCCCGTCTCTCCTCCGACTCCCCGTCTCTCCACCGTCCTCCCCGTCTCTCCTCTGACTCTCGTCTCTCCTCCGACTCCCCGTCTCTCTACCGTCCTGCCCGTCTCTCCTCCGTCCTCCCCGTCTCTCCTCCGACTCCCCGTCAAAAACCCTGTCTCTCCTCCGTCCTCCCTGTCCCTCCTCCGACTCCCCGTCAAAATCTCCGTCTCTCCTCCGACTCCCCATCTCTCCACCGTCCACCGTCCTACTCGTCTCTCCTCCGACTCCCCATCAAAAACCCCGTCCACCGTCCTCCTCATCTCTCCTCCGACTCCCCATCGCTCCACCGTCCTCCCCGTCTCTCCTCCGTCCTCCCCGTCTCTCCTCTGACTCCCCGTCTCTACTGCGTCCTCGCCGTCTCTCCTTCGACTCCCCATCTCTCCATTGTCCACCGTCCTCCTCGTCTCTCCTCCGACTCCCCGTCTCTCCACCGTCCTCCCCGTCTCTCCTCCGACTTCCCGTCTCTCCACCGTACTTCCCTTCTCCCCTCCGACTCCCCGACTCTCCCCATTCCTCACCGTCTCTCCTCCAACTCCTCGTCTCTCCTCCGACTCCCCGTCTCCCCACCGATTCCCTGTCTCCCCTCCGACTCCCCGTCTCTCCTCCGACTCCTCGTCTCTCCTCCGACTCCCTGTCTCTCCTCCGACTCCCCGTCTCTCCACCATCCTCCCCGTCTCTCCTCCGACTCCCCGTCTCTCCACCATCCTCCCCGTCTCTCCTCCGTCCTCCCCGTCTCTCCTCTGACTCCCCGTCTCTCCTCCGACTCCCCGTCTCTCCTCCGTCCTCCCCGTCTCTCCTCCGACTCCCCGTCAAAAACCCCGTCTCTCCTCCGACTCCCCGTCTCTCCACCGTCCTCCCCGTCTCTCCTCCGTCCTCCCCGTCTCTCCTCCGACTCCCCGTCAGTCCTCTGACTCCCCATCTCTACACCGTCCACCGTCCTCCTCGTCTCTCCTCCGACTTCTCGTCAAAAACCCTGCCCACTGTCCTCATCCAACTCCCTGTCTCTCCTCCGTCCTCCCCGTCTCTCCTCCGACTTCTCGTCTCTCCTCCGACTCCCCGTCTCTCCTCCAACTCCCCAACTCTTCACCGTCCTCCCCGTCTCTCCTTCAACTCCCCGTCAATAACCCCGTCTCTCCTCCGTCCTCCCCATCTATCCTCCGACTCCCTATCTCTCCTCCATCTTCCCCGTCTCCCCTCCGACTCCCTGTCTCCCCTCCGACTGCCCGTCTCCCCTCCATCTCCCCGTCTCTCCTCTGTCTCCTCATCGCTCCAACGTCCACAGTCCTCCTCGTCTCTCCTCTGACTCCCCGTCTCACCACCATCCTCCCCGTCTCTCCTCCGTCCTCCCCGTCTTTCCTCCGACTCCCCGTCTCTCCTCCGTCCTCCCCGTCTCTCCTCCGACTCCCCGTCAAAAACCCCGTCTCTCCACCGTCCTCCCCGTCCCTCCTCCGACTCCCCGTCTCTCCTCCGACTCCCCGTCTCTCCACCGTCCTCCCCGTCTCCCTTCCGACTCCCCGTCTCTCCTCCGACTCCCCGCCTCTCCACCGTCCTCCCCGTCTCTCCTCCGACTGCCTGTCAAAATCCCTGTCCAGCGTCCTCCCCATCTCTCCTCCGACAGCCCATCAAAAACCCCGCCCACTGTCCACCTCCAGCTCCCCATCTCCGCTCCAACTCCCCGTCTCTCCTCCGACACCCCATCTCTCCACCGTCCTCCTCGTCTCTCCTCCGACTCCCCATCTCTCCACCGTCCACCGTCCTACTCATCTCTCCTCCGGCTCCCCATCAAAAACCCCGTCCACCGTCCACCTCCAGCTCCCCATCTCCCCTCCAACTCCCCGTCTCTCCTCCGACACCCCATCTCTCCACCGTCCTCCTCGTCTCTCCTCCGGCTCCCAGTCAAAAACCCCGTCTCTCCACCGTTCTCCCCGTCTTTCCTCCGACTCCCCGTCTCTACTCCATCCTCCCCGTCTCTCCTCCACTCCCCGTCAAAAACCCCGTCTCTCCTCCGTCCTCCCCGTCTCTCCACCGTCCTCCCCATCTCTCCTCCGACCCTCCGTCTCTCCACCGTCCTCCCCGTCTCTCCTCCGACTCCCCGTCTCTCCTCCGACTCCCTGTTTCCCATCCGACTCCCCATTTCCCATCCGACTCCCAGTCTCTCCTCCGACTCCCCATCGCTCCAACGTCCACAGTCCTCGTCTCTCCTCCGACTCCCCGTCTCTCCACCGTCCTCCCCGTCTCTCCTCCGTCCTCCCCGTCTCTCCTCTGACTCCCCGTCTCTACTGCGTCCTCGCCGTCTCTCCTTCGACTCCCCATCTCTCCACTGTCCACCGTCCTCCTCGTCTCTCCTCCGACTCCCCGTCTCTCCACCGTCCTCCCCGTCTCTCCTCCGACTTCCCGTCTCTCCACCGTACTTCCCGTCTCCCCTCCGACTCCCCGACTCTCCCCATTCCTCACCGTCTCTCCTCCAACTCCTCGTCTCTCCTCCGACTCCCCGTCTCCCCACCGATTCCCTGTCTCCCCTCCGACTCCCCGTCTCTCCTCCGACTCCTCGTCTCTCCTCCGACTCCCTGTCTCTCCTCCGACTCCCCGTCTCTCCACCGTCCTTCCCATCTCTCCTCCGATTCCCCGTCTCTCCACCGTCCTCCCAGTCTCTGCTCCGACTCCCCGTCTCTCCTCTGACTCCCCGTCTCTCCTCCGACTCCCCGTCTCTCCACCGTCCTCCCCATCTCTTCCTCCGACTCCCCGTCTCTCCTCTGACTCCCCGTCTCTCCTCTGACTCCCCGTCTCTCCTCCGTCCTCCCCGTCTCTCCTCCGACTCCCCGTCAAAAACCCCGTCTCTCCTCCGACTCCCCGTCTCTCCACCGTCCTCCCCGTCTCTCCTCCGTCCTCCCCGTCTCTCCTCCGACTCCCCGTCAGTCCTCTGACTCCCCATCTCTACACCGTCCACCGTCCTCCTCGTCTCTCCTCCGACTTCTCGTCAAAAACCCTGCCCACTGTCCTCATCCAACTCCCTGTCTCTCCTCCGTCCTCCCCGTCTCTCCTCCGACTTCTCGTCTCTCCTCCGACTCCCCGTCTCTCCTCCAACTCCCCAACTCTTCACCGTCCTCCCCGTCTCTCCTTCAACTCCCCGTCAATAACCCCGTCTCTCCTCCGTCCTCCCCATCTATCCTCCGACTCCCTATCTCTCCTCCATCTTCCCCGTCTCCCCTCCGACTCCCTGTCTCCCCTCCGACTGCCCGTCTCCCCTCCATCTCCCCGTCTCTCCTCTGTCTCCTCATCGCTCCAACGTCCACAGTCCTCCTCGTCTCTCCTCTGACTCCCCGTCTCACCACCATCCTCCCCGTCTCTCCTCCGTCCTCCCCGTCTCTCCTCCGACTCCCCGTCTCTCCTCCATCCTCCCCGTCTCTCCTCCAACTCCCCGTCAAAAACCCCGTCTCTCCTCCATCCTCCCCGTCTCTCCACCGTCCTCCCCGTCTCTCCTCCGACTCCCCGTCTCTCCACCGTCCTCCCCGTCTCTCCTCTGACTCTCGTCTCTCCTCCGACTCCCCGTCTCTCCACCGTCCTCCCCGTCTCTCCTCTGACTCTCGTCTCTCCTCCGACTTTCCGTATCTCCACCGTACTCCCCGTCTCCGCTCCGACTGCCCACCTCTCCACCGTCCTCCCCGTCTCTCCTCCGACTCCCCGTCTCCCCACCATCCACCGTCCTCCTCGTCTCTCCTCCGACTCCCCGTTGTCTCCTCTGACTCCCCGTCTCTACTCCGTCCTCCCCGTCTCTCCTCCACTCCCCGTCAAAAACCCCGTCTCTCCACCGTCCTCCCTGTCTCTCCTCCGACTCCCAGTCAAAAACCCCGTCTCTCCTCCGTCCTCCCCGTCTCTCCTCCGTCTCCCCGTTTCGTCTCCGTCCTCCCTGTCTCTCCTCCGACTCCCCGTCTCTCCTCCGACTCCCCATCTCTCCACCGTCCACCGTCCTCCTCGTCTCTCCTCCGACTCCCCGTCTCTCCTCCGACCTCCCCGTCTCTCCTCTGACTCCCCGTCTCTCCTCCGACTCCCCGTCTCTCCACCGTCCTTCCCATCTCTCCTCCGATTCCCCGTCTCTCCACCGTCCTCCCAGTCTCTGCTCCGACTCCCCGTCTCTCCTCTGACTCCCCGTCTCTCCTCCGACTCCCCGTCTCTCCACCATCCTCCCCATCTCTCCTCCGACTCCCCATCTCTCCTCTGTCCTCCCCGTCTCTCCTCTGACTCCCCGTCCCTACTCCGTCCTCCCCGTCTCTCCTCCACTTCCCGTCAAAAACCCCGTCTCTCCTCTGTCCTCCCCGTCTCTCCACCATCCTCCCCGTCTCTCCTCCGACTCCCCGACTCTCCACCGTCCTCCCCGTCTCTCCTCCGACTCCCCGTCAAAAACCCCGTCTCTCCTCCATCCTCCCCGTCTCTCCTCCGACTCCCCGTCAAAAACCCCGTCTCTCCTCCGTCCTCCCCGTTTCTCCTCCGACTCCCCATCTCTCCACCGTCCACCGTCCTCCTCGTCTCTCCTCCGACTCCCCGTTGTCTCCTCTGACTCCCCGTCTCTACTCCGTCCTCCCTGTCTCTCCTCCACTCCCCGTCAAAAACCCCGTCTCTCCACCGTCCTCCCTGTCTCTCCTCCGACTCCCCGTCAAAAACCCCGTCTCTCTTCCGTCCTCCCTGTTTCTCCTCCGACTCCCCATCTCTCCACCGTCCACCGTCCTCCTCGTCTCACCTCCGACTCCCCGTCTCTCCTCCGACCTCCCCGTCTCTCCTCTGACTCCCTGTCTCTCCTCCGACTCCCCGTCTGTCCACCGTCCTCCCTGTCTCTCCTCCGACTCCCCGTTTCTCCTCCGTCCTCCCCGTCTCTCCTCTGTCCTCCCCGTCTCTCCTCCAAATCCCCGTCTCTCCTCTGACCTCCCATCTCTCCTCCGACTCCCCGTCTCTCCACCGTCCTCCCCATCTCTCCTCCGACTCCCCATCTCTCCTCTGTCCTCCCCGTCTCTCCTCTGACTCCCCGTCTCTACTCCGTCCTCCCCGTCCCTCCTCCACTACCCGTCAAAAACCCCGTCTCTCCTCTGTCCTCCCCGTCTGTCCACCGTCCTCCCCGTCTCTCCTCCGACTCCCCGACTCTCCACCGTCCTCCCCATCTCTCCTCCGACTCCCGTCTCTCCTCTGACTCCCCATCTCTCCACTGTCCACCGTCCTCCTCGTCTCTCCTCCAACTCCCCGTCTCTCCACCATCGTCCCCGTCTCTCCTCCGACTTTCCGTCTCTCCACCGTTCTCCCCGTCTCCGCTCCGACTGCCCGCCTCTCCACCGTCCTCCCCGTCTCTCCTCCGACTCCCCGTCAAAAACCCCGTCTCTCTTCCGTCCTCCCCGTTTCTCCTCCGACTCCCCATCTCTCCACCGTCCACCGTCCTCCTCGTCTCACCTCCGACTCCCCGTCTCTCCTCCGACCTCCCCGTCTCTCCTCTGACTCCCCGTCTCTCCTCCGACTCCCCGTCTCTCCACCGTCCTCCCCGTCTCTCCTCTGACTCTCGTCTCTCCTCCGACTCCCCATCTCTCCACTGTCCACCGTCCTCCCCGTCTCTCCTCCGACTCCCCGTCAAAAACCCCGTCTCTCTTCCGTCCTCCCCGTTTCTCCTCCGACTCCCCATCTCTCCACCGTCCACCGTCCTCCTCGTCTCACCTCCGACTCCCCGTCTCTCCTCCGACCTCCCCGTCTCTCCTCTGACTCTCCGTCTCTCCTCCGACTCCCCGTCTCTCCACCGTCCTCCCGGTCTCTCCTCTGACTCTCGTCTCTCCTCCGACTCCCCGTCTCTCTACCGTCCTGCCCGTCTCTCCTCCGTCCTCCCCGTCTCTCCTCCGACTCCCCGTCAAAAACCCTGTCTCTCCTCCGTCCTCCCTGTCCCTCCTCCGACTCCCCGTCAAAATCTCCGTCTCTCCTCCGACTCCCCATCTCTCCACCGTCCACCGTCCTACTCGTCTCTCCTCCGACTCCCCATCAAAAACCCCGTCCACCGTCCTCCTCATCTCTCCTCCGACTCCCCGTCTCTCCACCATCCTCCCCATCTCTCCTCCGACTCCCCATCGCTCCACCGTCCTCCCCGTCTCTCCTCCGTCCTCCCCGTCTCTCCTCTGACTCCCCGTCTCTACTGCGTCCTCGCCGTCTCTCCTTCGACTCCCCATCTCTCCATTGTCCACCGTCCTCCTCGTCTCTCCTCCGACTCCCCGTCTCTCCACCGTCCTCCCCGTCTCTCCTCCGACTTCCCGTCTCTCCACCGTACTTCCCTTCTCCCCTCCGACTCCCCGACTCTCCCCATTCCTCACCGTCTCTCCTCCAACTCCTCGTCTCTCCTCCGACTCCCCGTCTCCCCACCGATTCCCTGTCTCCCCTCCGACTCCCCGTCTCTCCTCCGACTCCTCGTCTCTCCTCCGACTCCCTGTCTCTCCTCCGACTCCCCGTCTCTCCACCATCCTCCCCGTCTCTCCTCCGACTCCCCGTCTCTCCACCATCCTCCCCGTCTCTCCTCCGTCCTCCCCGTCTCTCCTCTGACTCCCCGTCTCTCCTCCGACTCCCCGTCTCTCCTCCGTCCTCCCCGTCTCTCCTCCGACTCCCCGTCAAAAACCCCGTCTCTCCTCCGACTCCCCGTCTCTCCACCGTCCTCCCCGTCTCTCCTCCGTCCTCCCCGTCTCTCCTCCGACTCCCCGTCAGTCCTCTGACTCCCCATCTCTACACCGTCCACCGTCCTCCTCGTCTCTCCTCCGACTTCTCGTCAAAAACCCTGCCCACTGTCCTCATCCAACTCCCTGTCTCTCCTCCGTCCTCCCCGTCTCTCCTCCGACTTCTCGTCTCTCCTCCGACTCCCCGTCTCTCCTCCAACTCCCCAACTCTTCACCGTCCTCCCCGTCTCTCCTTCAACTCCCCGTCAATAACCCCGTCTCTCCTCCGTCCTCCCCATCTATCCTCCGACTCCCTATCTCTCCTCCATCTTCCCCGTCTCCCCTCCGACTCCCTGTCTCCCCTCCGACTGCCCGTCTCCCCTCCATCTCCCCGTCTCTCCTCTGTCTCCTCATCGCTCCAACGTCCACAGTCCTCCTCGTCTCTCCTCTGACTCCCCGTCTCACCACCATCCTCCCCGTCTCTCCTCCGTCCTCCCCGTCTTTCCTCCGACTCCCCGTCTCTCCTCCGTCCTCCCCGTCTCTCCTCCGACTCCCCGTCAAAAACCCCGTCTCTCCACCGTCCTCCCCGTCTCTCCTCCGACTCCCCGTCTCTCCTCCGACTCCCCGTCTCTCCACCGTCCTCCCCGTCTCCCTTCCGACTCCCCGTCTCTCCTCCGACTCCCCGTCTCTCCACCGTCCTCCCCGTCTCTCCTCCGACTGCCTGTCAAAATCCCTGTCCAGCGTCCTCCCCATCTCTCCTCCGACAGCCCATCAAAAACCCCGCCCACTGTCCACCTCCAGCTCCCCATCTCCGCTCCAACTCCCCGTCTCTCCTCCGACACCCCATCTCTCCACCGTCCTCCTCGTCTCTCCTCCGACTCCCCATCTCTCCACCGTCCACCGTCCTACTCATCTCTCCTCCGGCTCCCCATCAAAAACCCCGTCCACCGTCCACCTCCAGCTCCCCATCTCCCCTCCAACTCCCCGTCTCTCCTCCGACACCCCATCTCTCCACCGTCCTCCTCGTCTCTCCTCCGGCTCCCAGTCAAAAACCCCGTCTCTCCACCGTTCTCCCCGTCTTTCCTCCGACTCCCCGTCTCTACTCCATCCTCCCCGTCTCTCCTCCACTCCCCGTCAAAAACCCCGTCTCTCCTCCGTCCTCCCCGTCTCTCCACCGTCCTCCCCATCTCTCCTCCGACCCTCCGTCTCTCCACCGTCCTCCCCGTCTCTCCTCCGACTCCCCGTCTCTCCTCCGACTCCCTGTTTCCCATCCGACTCCCCATTTCCCATCCGACTCCCAGTCTCTCCTCCGACTCCCCATCGCTCCAACGTCCACAGTCCTCGTCTCTCCTCCGACTCCCCGTCTCTCCACCGTCCTCCCCGTCTCTCCTCCGTCCTCCCCGTCTCTCCTCTGACTCCCCGTCTCTACTGCGTCCTCGCCGTCTCTCCTTCGACTCCCCATCTCTCCACTGTCCACCGTCCTCCTCGTCTCTCCTCCGACTCCCCGTCTCTCCACCGTCCTCCCCGTCTCTCCTCCGACTTCCCGTCTCTCCACCGTACTTCCCGTCTCCCCTCCGACTCCCCGACTCTCCCCATTCCTCACCGTCTCTCCTCCAACTCCTCGTCTCTCCTCCGACTCCCCGTCTCCCCACCGATTCCCTGTCTCCCCTCCGACTCCCCGTCTCTCCTCCGACTCCTCGTCTCTCCTCCGACTCCCTGTCTCTCCTCCGACTCCCCATCGCTCCAACGTCCACAGTCCTCGTATATCCTCCGACTACCCGTCTCACCACCATCCTCCCAGTCTCTCCTCCGTCCTCCCCGTCTCTCCTCCGACTCCCCGTCTCTCCTCCATCCTCCCCGTCTCTCCTCCAACTCCCCGTCAAAAACCCCGTCTCTCCTCCATCCTCCCCGTCTCTCCACCGTCCTCCCCGTCTCTCCTCCGACTCCCCGTCTCTCCACCGTCCTCCCCGTCTCTCCTCTGACTCTCGTCTCTCCTCCGACTCCCCGTCTCTCCACCGTCCTCCCCGTCTCTCCTCTGACTCTCGTCTCTCCTCCGACTTTCCGTCTCTCCACCGTCCTCCCCGTCTCCGCTCCGACTGCCCGTCTCTCCTCCGACTCCCCGTCTCCCCACCGACTCCCCGTCTCTCCTCCGACTCCCCATCTCTCCACCGTCCACCGTCCTCCTCGTCTCTCCTCCGACTCCCCGTTGTCTCCTCTGACTCCCCGTCTCTACTCCGTCCTCCCCGTCTCTCCTCCACTCCCCGTCAAAAACCCCGTCTCTCCACCGTCCTCCCTGTCTCTCCTCCGACTCCCCGTCAAAAACCCCGTCTCTCCTCCGTCCTCCCCGTCTCTCCTCCGTCTCCCCGTTTCGTCTCCGTCCTCCCTGTCTCTCCTCCGACTCCCCGTCTCTCCTCCGACTCCCCATCTCTCCACCGTCCACCGTCCTCCTCGTCTCTCCTCCGACTCCCCGTCTCTCCTCCGACCTCCCCGTCTCTCCTCTGACTCCCCGTCTCTCCTCCGACTCCCCGTCTCTCCACCGTCCTTCCCATCTCTCCTCCGATTCCCCGTCTCTCCACCGTCCTCCCAGTCTCTGCTCCGACTCCCCGTCTCTCCTCTGACTCCCCGTCTCTCCTCCGACTCCCCGTCTCTCCACCGTCCTCCCCATCTCTTCCTCCGACTCCCCATCTCTCCTCTGTCCTCCCCGTCTCTCCTCTGACTCCCCGTCTCTACTCCGTCCTCCCCGTCTCTCCTCCACTTCCCGTCAAAAACCCCGTCTCTCCTCTGTCCTCCCCGTCTCTCCACCATCCTCCCCGTCTCTCCTCCGACTCCCCGACTCTCCACCGTCCTCCCCATCTCTCCTCCGACTCCCGTCTCTCCTCCGACTCCCCATCTCTCCACTGTCCACCGTCCTCCTCGTCTCTCCTCCAACTCCCCGTCTCTCCACCGTCCTCCCCGTCTCTCCTCCGACTCCCCGTCTCTCCTCCGACTCCCCGTCTCCCCACCGACTCCCCGTCTCTCCTCCGACTCCCCATCGCTCCACCGTCCACAGTCCTCCTCATCTATCCTCCGACTCCCCGTCTCTCCTCCGTCCTCCCCGTCTCTCCTCCGACTCCCCGTCAAAAACCCCGTCTCTCCTTCATCCTCCCCATCTCTCCTCCGACTCCCCGTCAAAAACCCCGTCTCTCCTCCGTCCTCCCCGTTTCTCCTCCGACTCCCCATCTCTCCACCGTCCACCGTCCTCCCGGTCTCTCCTCCGACTCCCCGTCAAAAACCCCGTCTCTCCTCCATCCTCCCCGTCTCTCCTCCGACTCCCCATCTCTCCACCGTCCACCGTCCTCCTCGTCTCTCCTCCGACTCCCCGTTGTCTCCTCTGACTCCCCGTCTCTACTCCGTCCTCCCTGTCTCTCCTCCACTCCCCGTCAAAAACCCCGTCTCTCCACCGTCCTCCCTGTCTCTCCTCTGACTTTCCGTCTCTCCACCGTACTCCCCGTCTCCTCTCCGACTGCCCGCCTCTCCACCGTCCTCCCCGTCTCTCCTCCGACTCCCCGTCTCCCTACCGACTCCCCGTCTCTCCTCCGACTCCCCGTCTCTCCTCCGACTCCCCGTCAAAAACCCCGTCTCTCCTCCATCCTCCCCGTCTCTCCTCCGACTCCCCGTCAAAAACCCCGTCTCTCCTCCGTCCTCCCCGTTTCTCCTCCGACTCCCCATCTCTCCACCGTCCACCGTCCTCCTCGTCTCTCCTCCGACTCCCCGTTGTCTCCTCTGACTCCCCGTCTCTACTCCGTCCTCCCTGTCTCTCCTCCACTCCCCGTCAAAAACCCCGTCTCTCCACCGTCCTCCCTGTCTCTCCTCCGACTCCCCGTCAAAAACCCCGTCCACCGTCCTCCTCATCTCTCCTCCGACTCCCCGTCTCTCCACCATCCTCCCCATCTCTCCTCCGACTCCCCGTCTCTCCACCGTCCTCCTCGTCTCTGCTCCGACTCCCCGTCTCTCCACTGTCCTCCTCGTCTCTCCTCCGACTCCCCTTCTCTCTACCGTCCTGCCCGTCACTCCTCCGTCCTCCCCGTCTCTCCTCCGACTCCCCGTCAAAAACCCTGTCTCTCCTCCGTCCTCCCTGTCCCTCCTCCGACTCCCCATCAAAATCTCCGTCTCTCCTCCGACTCCCCATCTCTCCACCGTCCACCGTCCTACTCGTCTCTCCTCCGACTCCCCATCAAAAACCCCGTCCACCGTCCTCCTCATCTCTCCTCCGACTCCCCGTCTCTCCACCATCCTCCCCATCTCTCCTCCGACTCCCCGTCTCTCCACCGTCCTCCTCGTCTCTCCTCCGACTCCCCGTCTCTCCACTGTCCTCCTCGTCTCTCCTCCGACTCCCCGTCTCCCCTCCGACTCCCCATCTCTCCACCGTCCACAGTCCTCCTCGTCTCTTCTTTGACTCCCCGTCTCTCCACCATCCTCCCTATCTCTCCTCCGTCCTCCCCGTCTTTCCTCCGACTCCCCGTCTCTCCTCCGTCCTCCCCGTCTCTCCTCCGACTCCCCGTCAAAAACCCCGACTCTCCACCGTCCTCCCCGTCTCTCCTCCGACTCCCCGTCTCTCCTCCGACTCCCCGTCTCTCCACCGTCCTCCCCGTCTCTCCTCCGACTCCCCGTCTCTCCACTGTCCTCCTCGTCTCTCCTCCGACTCCCCGTCTCTCTACCGTCCTGCCCGTCACTCCTCCGTCCTCCCCGTCTCTCCTCCGACTCCCCGTCAAAAACCCTGTCTCTCCTCCGTCCTCCCTGTCCCTCCTCCGACTCCCCGTCAAAATCTCCGTCTCTCCTCCGACTCCCCATCTCTCCACCGTCCACCGTCCTACTCGTCTCTCCTCCGACTCCCCATCAAAAACCCCGTCCACCGTCCTCCTCATCTCTCCTCCGACTCCCCGTCTCTCCTCCGACTCCCCGTCTCTCCACCATCCTCCCCATCTCTCCTCCGACTCCCCGTCTCTCCACCGTCCTCCTCGTCTCTCCTCCGACTCCCCGTCTCTCCACTGTCCTCCTCGTCTCTCCTCCGACTCCCCGTCTCCCCTCCGACTCCCCATCTCTCCACCGTCCACAGTCCTCCTCGTCTCTTCTTTGACTCGCCGTCTCTCCACCATCCTCCCTATCTCTCCTCCGTCCTCCCCGTCTTTCCTCCGACTCCCCGTCTCTCCTCCGTCCTCCCCGTCTCTCCTCCGACTCCCCGTCAAAAACCCCGTCTCTCCACCGTCCTCCCCGTCTCTCCTCCGACTCCCCGTCTCTCCTCCGACTCCCCGTCTCTCCACCGTCCTCCCCGTCTCTCCTCCGACTGCCTGTCAAAATCCCTGTCCAGCGTCCTCCTCGTCTCTCCTCCGACAGCCCATCAAAAACCCCGCCCACTGTCCACCTCCAGCTCCCCATCTCCGCTCCAACTCCCCGTCTCTCCTCCGACACCCCATCTCTCCACCGTCCTCCTCGTCTCTCCTCCGGCTCCCAGTCAAAAACCCCGTCCACCGTCCTCCTCATCTCTCCTCCGACTCCCCGTCTCTCCACCATCCTCCCCATCTCTCCTCCGACTCCCCGTCTCTCCACTGTCCTCCTCGTCTCTCCTCCGACTCCCCGTCTCCCCTCCGACTCCCCATCACTCCACCGTCCACAGTCCTTCTCGTCTCTTCTTTGACTCCCCGTCACTCCACTATCCTTGCTATCTCTCCTCCGTCCTCCCCGTCTTTCCTCCGACTCCCCGTCTCTCCTCCGTCCTCCCCGTCTCTCCTCCGACTCCCCGTCAAAAACCCCGTCTCTCCACCGTCCTCCCCGTCTCTCCTCCGACTCCCCGTCTCTCCACCGTCCTCCCCATCTCCCCTCCGACTCCCCATCTCTCCACCGTCCACCGTCCTCCTCGTCTCTCCTCCGGTTCCCCATCAAAAACCCCGTCCACCGTCCTCCCCATCTCTCCTCCGACAGCCCATCAAAAACCCCGCCCACTGTCCACCTCCAGCTCCCCATCTCCCCTCCAACTCCCCGTCTCTCCTCCGACACCCCATCTCTCCACCGTCCTCCTCGTCTCTCCTCCGGCTCCCAGTCAAAAACCCCGTCTCTCCACCGTTCTCCCCGTCTTTCCTCCGACTCCCCGTCTCTACTCCATCCTCCCCGTCTCTCCTCCACTCCCCGTCAAAAACCTCGTCTCTCCTCCGTCCTCCCCGTCTCTCCACCGTCCTCCCCGTCTCTCCTTCGACTCTCCGTCTCTCCACCGTCCTCCCCTTCTCTCCTCCGACTCCCCGTCTCTCCTCCGACTCCCCGTTTCCCATCCGACTCCCCGTTTCCCATCCGACTCCCAGTCTCTCCTCCGACTCCCCATCGCTCCACCGTCCTCCCCGTCTCTCCTCCGTCCTCCCCGTCTCTCCTCTGACTCCCCGTCTCTACTGCGTCCTCGCCGTCTCTCCTTCGACTCCCCATCTCTCCATTGTCCACCGTCCTCCTCGTCTCTCCTCCGACTCCCCGTCTCTCCACCGTCCTCCCCGTCTCTCCTCCGACTTCCCGTCTCTCCACCGTACTTCCCTTCTCCCCTCCGACTCCCCGACTCTCCCCATTCCTCACCGTCTCTCCTCCAACTCCTCGTCTCTCCTCCGACTCCCCGTCTCCCCACCGATTCCCTGTCTCCCCTCCGACTCCCCGTCTCTCCTCCGACTCCTCGTCTCTCCTCCGACTCCCTGTCTCTCCTCCGACTCCCCGTCTCTCCACCATCCTCCCCGTCTCTCCTCCGACTCCCCGTCTCTCCACCATCCTCCCCGTCTCTCCTCCGTCCTCCCCGTCTCTCCTCTGACTCCCCGTCTCTCCTCCGACTCCCCGTCTCTCCTCCGTCCTCCCCGTCTCTCCTCCGACTCCCCGTCAAAAACCCCGTCTCTCCTCCGACTCCCCGTCTCTCCACCGTCCTCCCCGTCTCTCCTCCGTCCTCCCCGTCTCTCCTCCGACTCCCCGTCAGTCCTCTGACTCCCCATCTCTACACCGTCCACCGTCCTCCTCGTCTCTCCTCCGACTTCTCGTCAAAAACCCTGCCCACTGTCCTCATCCAACTCCCTGTCTCTCCTCCGTCCTCCCCGTCTCTCCTCCGACTTCTCGTCTCTCCTCCGACTCCCCGTCTCTCCTCCAACTCCCCAACTCTTCACCGTCCTCCCCGTCTCTCCTTCAACTCCCCGTCAATAACCCCGTCTCCCCTCCATCTCCCCGTCTCTCCTCTGTCTCCTCATCGCTCCAACGTCCACAGTCCTCCTCGTCTCTCCTCTGACTCCCCGTCTCACCACCATCCTCCCCGTCTCTCCTCCGTCCTCCCCGTCTCTCCTCCGACTCCCCGTCTCTCCTCCATCCTCCCCGTCTCTCCTCCAACTCCCCGTCAAAAACCCCGTCTCTCCTCCATCCTCCCCGTCTCTCCACCGTCCTCCCCGTCTCTCCTCCGACTCCCCGTCTCTCCACCGTCCTCCCCGTCTCTCCTCCGTCCTCCCTGTCTCTCCTCCGACTCCCCGTCAGTCCTCTGACTCCCCATCTCTACACCGTCCACCGTCCTCCTCGTCTCTCCTCCGACTTCTCGTCAAAAACCCTGCCCACTGTCCTCATCCAACTCCCTGTCTCTCCTCCGTCCTCCCCGTCTCTCCTCCGACTTCTCGTCTCTCCTCCGACTCCCCGTCTCTCCTCCAACTCCCCAACTCTTCACCGTCCTCCCCGTCTCTCCTTCAACTCCCCGTCAATAACCCCGTCTCCCCTGCATCTCCCCGTCTCTCCTCTGTCTCCTCATCGCTCCAACGTCCACAGTCCTCCTCGTCTCTCCTCTGACTCCCCGTCTCACCACCATCCTCCCCGTCTCTCCTCCGTCCTCCCCGTCTCTCCTCCGACTCCCCGTCTCTCCTCCATCCTCCCCGTCTCTCCTCCAACTCCCCGTCAAAAACCCCGTCTCTCCTCCATCCTCCCCGTCTCTCCACCGTCCTCCCCGTCTCTCCTCCGACTCCCCGTCTCTCCACCGTCCTCCCCGTCTCTCCTCTGACTCTCGTCTCTCCTCCGACTCCCCGTCTCTCCACCGTCCTCCCCGTCTCTCCTCTGACTCTCGTCTCTCCTCCGACTTTCCGTATCTCCACCGTACTCCCCGTCTCCGCTCCGACTGCCCACCTCTCCACCGTCCTCCCCGTCTCTCCTCCGACTCCCTGTCTCCCCACCATCCACCGTCCTCCTCGTCTCTCCTCCGACTCCCCGTTGTCTCCTCTGACTCCCCGTCTCTACTCCGTCCTCCCCGTCTCTCCTCCACTCCCCGTCAAAAACCCCGTCTCTCCACCGTCCTCCCTGTCTCTCCTCCGACTCCCAGTCAAAAACCCCGTCTCTCCTCCGTCCTCCCCGTCTCTCCTCCGTCTCCCCGTTTCGTCTCCGTCCTCCCTGTCTCTCCTCCGACTCCCCGTCTCTCCTCCGACTCCCCATCTCTCCACCGTCCACCGTCCTCCTCGTCTCTCCTCCGACTCCCCGTCTCTCCCCCGACCTCCCCGTCTCTCCTCTGACTCCCCGTCTCTCCTCCGACTCCCCGTCTCTCCACCGTCCTTCCCATCTCTCCTCCGATTCCCCGTCTCTCCACCGTCCTCCCAGTCTCTGCTCCGACTCCCCGTCTCTCCTCTGACTCCCCGTCTCTCCTCCGACTCCCCGTCTCTCCACCATCCTCCCCATCTCTCCTCCGACTCCCCATCTCTCCTCTGTCCTCCCCGTCTCTCCTCTGACTCCCCGTCCCTACTCCGTCCTCCCCGTCTCTCCTCCACTTCCCGTCAAAAACCCCGTCTCTCCTCTGTCCTCCCCATCTCTCCACCATCCTCCCCGTCTCTCCTCCGACTCCCCGACTCTCCACCGTCCTCCCCGTCTCTCCTCCGACTCCCCGTCAAAAACCCCGTCTCTCCTCCGTCCTCCCCGTTTCTCCTCCGACTCCCCATCTCTCCACCGTCCACCGTCCTCCTCGTCTCTCCTCCGACTCCCCGTTGTCTCCTCTGACTCCCCGTCTCTACTCCATCCTCCCTGTCTCTCCTCCACTCCCCGTCAAAAACCCCGTCTCTCCACCGTCCTCCCTGTCTCTCCTCCGACTCCCCGTCAAAAACCCCGTCTCTCTTCCGTCCTCCCTGTTTCTCCTCCGACTCCCCATCTCTCCACCGTCCACCGTCCTCCTCGTCTCACCTCCGACTCCCCGTCTCTCCTCCGACCTCCCCGTCTCTCCTCTGACTCCCTGTCTCTCCTCCGACTCCCCGTCTGTCCACCGTCCTCCCTGTCTCTCCTCCGACTCCCCGTTTCTCCTCCGTCCTCCCCGTCTCTCCTCTGTCCTCCCCGTCTCTCCTCCAAATCCCCGTCTCTCCTCTGACCTCCCATCTCTCCTCCGACTCCCCGTCTCTCCACCGTCCTCCCCATCTCTCCTCCGACTCCCCATCTCTCCTCTGTCCTCCCCGTCTCTCCTCTGACTCCCCGTCTCTACTCCGTCCTCCCCGTCCCTCCTCCACTACCCGTCAAAAACCCCGTCTCTCCTCTGTCCTCCCCGTCTGTCCACCGTCCTCCCCGTCTCTCCTCCGACTCCCCGACTCTCCACCGTCCTCCCCATCTCTCCTCCGACTCCCGTCTCTCCTCTGACTCCCCATCTCTCCACTGTCCACCGTCCTCATCGTCTCTCCTCCAACTCCCCGTCTCTCCACCATCGTCCCCGTCTCTCCTCCGACTTTCCGTCTCTCCACCGT
This sequence comes from Mobula birostris, assembly GCF_030028105.1. Lineage (NCBI taxonomy): Eukaryota > Metazoa > Chordata > Chondrichthyes > Myliobatiformes > Myliobatidae > Mobula > Mobula birostris. The sequence goes on along the minus strand of NC_092371.1, from coordinate 101,512,067 downwards.
TCTCCCCGTCTCCGCTCCGACTGCCCGCCTCTCCACCGTCCTCCCCGTCTCTCCTCCGACTCCCCGTCAAAAACCCCGTCTCTCTTCCGTCCTCCCCGTTTCTCCTCCGACTCCCCATCTCTCCACCGTCCACCGTCCTCCTCGTCTCACCTCCGACTCCCCGTCTCTCCTCCGACCTCCCCGTCTCTCCTCTGACTCCCCGTCTCTCCTCCGACTCCCCGTCTCTCCACCGTCCTCCCCGTCTCTCCTCTGACTCTCGTCTCTCCTCCGACTCCCCATCTCTCCACTGTCCACCGTCCTCCCCGTCTCTCCTCCGACTCCCCGTCAAAAACCCCGTCTCTCTTCCGTCCTCCCCGTTTCTCCTCCGAATCCCCATCTCTCCACCGTCCACCGTCCTCCTCGTCTCACCTCCGACTCCCCGTCTCTCCTCCGACCTCCCCGTCTCTCCTCTGACTCTCCGTCTCTCCTCCGACTCCCCGTCTCTCCACCGTCCTCCCCGTCTCTCCTCTGACTCTCGTCTCTCCTCCGACTCCCCGTCTCTCTACCGTCCTGCCCGTCTCTCCTCCGTCCTCCCCGTCTCTCCTCCGACTCCCCGTCAAAAACCCTGTCTCTCCTCCGTCCTCCCTGTCCCTCCTCCGACTCCCCGTCAAAATCTCCGTCTCTCCTCCGACTCCCCATCTCTCCACCGTCCACCGTCCTACTCGTCTCTCCTCCGACTCCCCATCAAAAACCCCGTCCACCGTCCTCCTCATCTCTCCTCCGACTCCCCGTCTCTCCACCATCCTCCCCATCTCTCCTCCGACTCCCCGTCTCTCCACTGTCCTCCTCGTCTCTCCTCCGACTCCCCGTCTCCCCTCCGACTTCCCATCACTCCACCGTCCACAGTCCTCCTCGTCTCTTCTTTGACTCCCCGTCTCTCCACCATCCTCGCTATCTCTCCTCCGTCCTCCCCGTCTTTCCTCCGACTCCCCGTCTCTCCACCGTCCTCCCCGTCTCTCCTCCGACTCCCCGTCTCTCCTCCGACTCCCCGTCTCTCCACCGTCCTCCCCGTCTCTCCTCCGACTGCCTGTCAAAATCCCCGTCCACCGTCCTCCCCATCTCTCCTCCGACAGCCCATCAAAAACCCCGCCCACTGTCCACCTCCAGGTCCCCATCTGCGCTCCAACTCCCCGTCTCTCCTCCGACACCCCATCTCTCCACCGTCCTCCTCGTCTCTCCTCCGGCTCCCAGTCAAAAACCCAGTCTCTCCACCGTTCTCCCCGTCTTTCCTCCGACTCCCCGTCTCTACTCCATCCTCCCCGTCTCTCCTCCACTCCCCGTCAAAAACCCCGTCTCTCCTCCGTCCTCCTCGTCTCTCCACCGTCCTCCCCGTCTCTCCTCCGACTCTCCGTCTCTCCACCGTCCTCCCCGTCTCTCCTCCGTCCTCCCCGTCTCTCCTCTGACTCCCCATCTCTACTGCGTCCTCGCCGTCTCCCCTTCGACTCCCCATCTCTCCACTGTCCACCGTCCTCCTCGTCTCTCATCCGACTCCCCGTCTCTCCACCGTCCTCCCCGTCTCTCCTCCGACTTCCCGTCTCTCCACCGTACTTCCCGTCTCCCCTCCGACTCCCCGACTCTCCCCATTCCTCACCGTCTCTCCTCCGACTCCTCGTCTCTCCTCCGACTCCCTGTCTCTCCTCCGACTCCCCGTCTCTCCACCATCCTCCCCGTCTCTCCTCCGACTCCCCGTCTCTCCACCGTCCTCCCCGTCTCTCCTCCATCCTCCCCGTCTCTCCTCCAACTCCCCGTCAAAAACCCCGTCTCTCCTCCATCCTCCCCGTCTCTCCACCGTCCTCCCCGTCTCTCCTCCGACTCCCCGTCTCTCCACCGTCCTCCCCGTCTCTCCTCTGACTCTCGTCTCTCCTCCGTCCTCCCCGTCTCTCCTCCGACTCCCCATCTCTCCACCGTCCACCGTCCTCCTCGTCTCACCTTCAACTCCCCGTCTCTCCTCCGACCTCCCCGTCTCTCCTCTGACTCCCCGTCTCTCCTCGGACTCCCTGTCTGTCCACCGTCCTCCCCGTCTCTCTTCCGACTCCCCGTTTCTCCTCCGTCCTCCCCGTCTCTCCTCTGTCCTCCCCGTCTCTCCTCCAAATCCCCGTCTCTCCTCTGACCTCCCCATCTCTCCTCCGACTCCCCGTCTCTCCACCGTCCTCCTCATCTCTCCTCCGACTCCCCATCTCTCCTCTGTCCTCCCCGTCTCTCCTCTGACTCCCCGTCTCTACTCCGTCCTCCCCGTCTCTCCTCCACTTCCCGTCAAAAACCCCGTCTCTCCTCTGTCCTCCCCGTCTCTCCACGGTCCTCCCCGTCTCTTCTCCGACTCCCCGAATCTCCACCGTCCTCCCCATCTCTCCTCCGACTCCCGTCTCTCCTCCGACTCCCCATCTCTCCACTGTCCACCGTTCTCCTCGTCTCTCCTCCAACTCCCCGTCTCTCCACCATCGTCCCCGTCTCTCCTCCGACTTTCCGTCTCTCCACCGTTCTCCCCGTCTCCGCTCCGACTGCCCGCCTCTCCACCGTCCTCCCCGTCTCTCCTACGACTCCCCGTCAAAAACCCCGTCTCTCTTCCGTCCTCCCCGTTTCTCCTCCGACTCCCCATCTCTCCACCGTCCACCGTCCTCCTCGTCTCACCTCCGACTCCCCGTCTCTCCTCCGACCTCCCCGTCTCTCCTCTGACTCCCCGTCTCTCCTCCGACTCCCCGTCTCTCCACCGTCCTCCCCATTTCTCCTCCGACTCCCCGTCTCTCCACCGTCCTCCCAGTCTCTGCTCCGACTCCCCGTTTCTCCTCTGACTCCCCGTCTCTCCTCCACTCCCCGTCAAAAACCCCGTCTCTCCTCCGTCCTCCCCGTCTCTCCACCGTCCTCCCCGTCTCTCCTCCGACTCCCCATCTCTCCACTGTCCACCGTCCTCCCCGTCTCTCCTCCGACTTTCCGTCTTTCCACCGTACTCCCCGTCTCCCCTCCGACTGCCCGCCTCTCCACCGTCCTCCCCGTCTCTCCTCCAACTCCCCATCACTCCACCGTCCACAGTCCTCCTCATCTATCCTCCGACTCCCCGTCTCTCCTCCGTCCTCCCCGTCTCTCCTCCGACTCCCCGTCAAAAACCCCGTCTCTCCTCCGTCCTCCCCGTCTCTCCTCCATCTCCCCGTTTCGTCTCCGTCCTCCCCGTCTCTCCTCCGACTCCTCATCTCTCCACCGTCCACCGTCCTCCTCGTCTCTACTCCGACTCCCCGTCTCTCCTCCGACTCCCCATCTGTCCACCGTCATCCCCGTCTCTCCTCCGACTCCCCATCTCTCCACCGTCCTCCCCGTCTCCCCTCCGACTCCTCGCCTCTCCACCGTCCTCCCCGTCTCTCCTCCATCCTGCCCGTCTCTCCACCGTCCTCCTCGTTTCTCCTCCGACTCCCCGTCTCTCCTCCAATTCTCCGTCTCTCCACCACCCTCCCCATCTCTCCTCCGACTCCCCGTCTCTCCTCCGACTCCTCGTCTCTCCCCCGACTCCCCGTCTCTCCTCCGACTCCCAGTCTCTCCACCTACTCCCTGTCTCTCCTCCGACTCCCCGTTTCTCCTCCGTCCTCCCCGTCTCTCCTCCGACTCCCCGTCAAAAACCCCGTTTCTCCTCTGTCCTCCCCATCTCTCCCCCGACTCCACAACTCTCCTCCGACTCCCAGTCTCTCCACCTACTCCCCGTCTCCCCTCCGACTCCCCGTCTCTACTCCGACTCCCCGTCTCTCCTCCGACTCCCCATCTGTCCACCGTCATCCCCGTCTCTCCTCCGACTCCCCATCTCTCCACCGTCCTCCCCGTCTCCCCTCCGACTCCTCGCCTCTCCACCGTCCTCCCCGTCTCTCCTCCATCCTGCCCGTCTCTCCACCGTCCTCCTCGTTTCTCCTCCGACTCCCCGTCTCTCCTCCAACTCTCCGTCTCTCCACCACCCTCCCCATCTCTCCTCCGACTCCCCGTCTCTCCTCCGACTCCTCGTCTCTCCCCCGACTCCCCGTCTCTCCTCCGACTCCCAGTCTCTCCACCTACTCCCCGTCTCCCCTCCGACTCCCCGTCTCTCCTCCGACTCCCCGTCTCTCCACCGACTCCCCGTCTCTCCTCCGTCCTCCCCGTCACTCCTCCGTCTCCCCGTTTCGTCTCCGTCCTCCCTGTCTCTCCTCCGACTCCCCGTCTCTCCTCCGACTCCCCATCTCTCCACCGTCCACCGTCCTCCTCGTCTCTCCTCTGACTCCCCGTCTCTCCTCCGACTCCCCGTCTCTCCACTGTCCTTCCCATCTCTCCTCCGATTCCCCGTCTCTCCACCGTCCTCCCAGTCTCTGCTCCGACTCCCCGTCTCTCCTCTGACTCCCCGTCTCTCCTCCGACTCCCCGTCTCTCCACCGTCCTCCCCATCTCTCCTCCGACTCCCCATCTCTCCTCTGTCCTCCCCGTCTCTCCTCTGACTCCCCGTCCCTACTCCGTCCTCCCCGTCTCTCCTCCACTTCCCGTCAAAAACCCCGTCTCTCCTCTGTCCTCCCCGTCTCTCCTCCGACTCCCCGACTCTCCACCGTCCTCCCCATCTCTCCTCCAACTCCCCGTCTCTCCACCATCGTCCCCGTCTCTCCTCCGACTTTCCGTCTCTCTACCGTACTCCCTGTCTCCGCTCCGACTGCCCGCCTCTCCACCGTCCTCCCCGTCTCTCCTCCGACTCCCCGTCAAAAACCCCGTCTCTCCTCCATCCTCCCCGTCTCTCCTCCGACTCCCCATCTCTCCACCGTCCACCGTCCTCCTCGTCTCTCCTCCGACTCCCCATCGCTCCACCGTCCTACCCATCTCTCCTCTGACTCCCTGTCTCTCCTCCGTCCTCCCCATCTCTCCTCTGACTCCCCGTCTCTACTCCATCCTCCCCGTCTCTCCTCCACTCCCCGTCAAAAACCCCGTCTCTCCTCCGTCCTCCCCGTCCCTCCACCGTCCTCCCCGTCTCTCCTCCGACTCCCCATCTCTCCACTGTCCACCGTCCTCCCCGTCTCTCCTCCGACTTCCCGTCTTTCCACCGTACTCCCCGTCTCCCCTCCGACTGCCCGCCTCTCCACCGTCCTCCCCGTCTCTCCTCCAACTCCCCATCACTCCACCGTCCACAGTCCTCCTCATCTATCCTCCGAATCCCCGTCTCTCCTCCATCCTCCCCGTCTCTCCTCCGACTCCCCATCACTCCACCGTCCACAGTCCTCCTCATCTATCCTCCGACTCCCCGTCTCTCCTCCGTCCTCCCCGTCTCTCCTCCGACTCCCCGTCAAAAACCCTGTCTCTCCTCCGTCCTCCCCGTCTCTCCTCCATCTCCCCGTTTCGTCTCCGTCCTCCCCGTCTCTCCTCCGACTCCTCATCTCTCCACCGTCCACCGTCCTCCTCGTCTCTACTCCGACTCCCCGTCTCTCCTCCGACTCCCCATCTGTCCACCGTCATCCCCGTCTCTCCTCCGACTCCCCATCTCTCCACCGTCCTCCCCGTCTCCCCTCCGACTCCTCGCCTCTCCACCGTCCTCCCCGTCTCTCCTCCATCCTGCCCGTCTCTCCACCGTCCTCCTCGTTTCTCCTCCGACTCCCCGTCTCTCCTCCAACTCTCCGTCTCTCCACCACCCTCCCCATCTCTCCTCCGACTCCCCGTCTCTCCTCCGACTCCTCGTCTCTCCCCCGACTCCCCGTCTCTCCTCCGACTCCACATCGCTCCACCGTCCACAGTCCTGCTCATCTCTACTCCGACTCCCCGTTTCTCCTCCGTCCTCCCCGTCTCTCCTCCGACTCCCCGTCAAAAACCCCGTTTCTCCTCTGTCCTCCCCGTCTCTCCTCCAAATCCCCGTCTCTCCTCTGACCTCCCCATCTCTCCTCCGACTCCCTGTCTCTCCACCGACCTCCCCATCTCTCCTCCGACTCCCCATCTCTCCTCTGTCCTCCCCGTCTCTCCTCTGACTCCCCGTCTCTCCTCTGACTCCCTGTCTCTCCTCCGACTCCCCGTCTCTCCTCCGACTCCCAGTCTCTCCACCTACTCCCCGTCTCCCCTCCGACTCCCGTCTCTCCTCCGACTCCCCGTCTCTCCACCGACTCCCCGTCTCTCCACCGATTCCCCGTCTCTCCTCCGACTCCCCGTCTCTCCTCCGTCCTCCTCATCTCTCCTCCGACTCCCCGTCTCTCCACCGTCCTCCCCGTCTCTCCTCCGTCCTCCCCGTCTCTCCTCCGACTCCCCGTCAGTCCTCTGACTCCCCATCTCTACACCGTCCACCGTCCTCCTCGTCTCTCCTCCCACTTCCGCCAAAAAGCCCATGCACCGCCCTCCTCGTCTCTCCTTCGACTCCCGCCAAAAACCCCGTCCACCGTCCTCCTCGTCTCTCCTCCGACTCCCTCCGAAAATTCCAATCTCACTGACAAGTATCCATCATACAGGTAATCACCATCACTTATGCCCCTATCTCCAATGCGTTAAACAGAGTTACCGGCAAATGCTTCAGATATTTGTTGTAGAATGACCGGTACAGTAAGATAACCTGCGACCCGGTGTCAAGGATGGCTTTTCGCCAAAGATTCCCTCTATTCGTAGGGACACGCTGGAACGGGGTCCCACCAGTCCATCAGGAATTTGGGCTTGCTCTTTCTGGGGTTCCATAGCGGTTTTCTGGGAATGTGTTCCTCCCGAGACTCCAGTCCATTCGCTCACTGAGCCTCTCATAAGTTTTCCCAACACCTCTCCCTTCTTGGTGGCCCGGGGGCCATCCCCCCTCGGAGCATCTCATCTCTCACAATCCCTCTGCAAGTGGCCAGCTTCCCCACAACGGTAGCACGCCCCCGGCCACTCACATTCCCGCCTGAAATGCCCCTCTCTCCCACAGTTATAGCACCCGCTACCCGCCGCCTCTCTCCTCCCGATACGGCCCCCCGGGGACCCCTTGAATTTCTCTGATCTCACCCCGGCTACCACCTCCTGAACCGCTGAAGACCGTCCCTGAGGGTCCGAGCCCCCTGGTCGGCCCAAAGCACGTTCCTCGGCCCGTACCTCTCGGATCAGCTGTCCGAATGATGGAGGGGGACTCCACTTAAATGACTGCTGTACACTCCAAGCCACCCTGTCATCCTCCCGGGAACCGCTACAATTGTAAATTGGAGCATGATTAAGCTCGGGTTTATTCCGGGGTTGCTTGGCGGCGCAGCTTGAAGGGTCAGCAGGGCCTCTTCCATGCTGTATCTCAATAAATATATAACTAATGACCCCTTATCTAAGAAAGGATGTGTCAGCATTAAAGTGTGTTCAGTTGAATGGAAGGGTTAATGTACGAGGAGTGTTTGATGGCTCTGGGCCTGAACTTGCTGGAATTTAGAACGAGAGATCTTACTGAAACTGTTTGAATATTGAGAAGCCTAGACAGACTGGATGTGGAGAAGGCGTTGCCTATAGTGGGGGAGTCTTGGACCAGAGGGCACAGCTTCAGAATAGAAGGGCGTCCATTTAGAACAGAGAGGAGGAGGAATTTCTTGAACCATCTGTGAAATTCATGCACAGCCAACTGTGGAGGCCAAGCCAATGGATATATTTAAAGCCTAGTTTGATGGGTTCATGATTACAGGTTACAGGAGAAGGCAGGAGAATGGAGATGAGAGGGATAATAAATCAGCCATGATGGAATGGCAGAGCGGGTTTGATGGGCTGAATGGACTAATTCTGCTCCTGTGTCTTATGGTCTTAAAAATTACAACTTTGGTTTTATTGTACAGGAGTTCTAGCTTTAGTCATGGTTCCTTCCTCCATCATAACCTAAGATTTCCCAGCTTAATTTGTTGTATTGTTCCAGGAAACTCTTCACATCTTTAAATTTATTCAGCAGCCCACTTACCCTACTGTGGTCTCACAAAATCAGATTACACCACTTCCTGATATAGACTTAAGAGAATGTAGAATAGATACTTTCGGGGCATTTAAGGGACTCCAAGAGAGGCACACGGATGAGAGGAAAATGCAAGCCTATGTGGGAAAGAAGGTTAGATTGATCTTAGTGTAGATCATAGCAGTATGGTCCCTTCAGCCCACAACCTTTCAATCTAGTCCAAGATCAATCTGACCCTTCCCTCTTACATAGGCCTCCATTTAGCTAAACAGTTGTGAACTGTTTAAAGATAAGGGCACCACGGTAGTGTTGCAGTTAGCACGATATCATTACAGCTGGGGGCGCCAGTTCTTGGAATTCAATTCCGGCGTTCTCTGTAAGGAAGTCTGTATGCCTTTCCCCCGTGCAGGTAGATTTCATACAGGTGCTCTGGTTTCCTCTCACGGTTCAAAGCTGTGCCATTAGAAGGTTAAATGGGCACTGTAATTTTTCCATGATTAGGCTAGAGTTAAATAGGTGGGTTGTTGAGAGGTGTGGGTTAAAGGAATGGAGGGGCCACTGTATCTTTAACAAATAATTAAAGATTAATTGAATCATGACTATATTCAATTATGAAAAAAACCTTTAGAACTTCCTTCAAATTAAAACTTTAGTATCTATGTTGAAGTTTCATGTGCAACTGCCCACCCTTCCCACACCATCCAAGCCATGCTCTTTTCTCTCTGCTACCACTGGGCAGGAGTTACAGGAGACTTAGGTCCCACACCACCAGGTACAGGAACAGTTATTACCCTTCAACTATCAGGCTCCTTCACTCACCATGACCTGAACTGATTCCACAACCTACAGACTCACTTTCAAAGACCCCACAACCTACAGACTCACTTTCAAAGATCCCACAACCTACAGACTCACTTTCAAAGACCCCACAGCCTACAGACTCACTTTCAAAGACCCCACAACCTACTACTCACTTTCAAAGACCCCACAACATACAGACTCACTTTCAAATTCCCCACAACCTACAGACTCACTTTCAAAGACCCCACAACCTACAGGCTCACTTTGAAAGACCCCACAAACTACAGACTCAAAAACCCCACAACCTACAGACTCACTTTCAAAGACCCCACAACATACAGACTCACTTTCAAATTCCCCACAACCTACAGACTCACTTTCAAAGACCCCACAAACTACAGACTCACTTTCAAAGACCCCACAGCCTACAGACTCACTTTCAAAGACCCCACAAACTACAGACTCATTTTCAAAGACCCCACAGCCTACAGGCTCACTTTCAAAGTCCCCACAAACTACAGACTCACTTTCAAAGACCCCACAGCTTACAGACTCACTTTCAAAGACCCCACAACCTACAGACTCACTTTCAAAGACCCCACAAACTACAGACTCACTTTCAAAGACCCCACAGCCTACAGGCTCACTTTCAAAGACCCCACAAACTACAGACTCACTTTCAAAGACCCCACAACCTACAGACTCACTTTCAAAGACCCCACAAACTACAGACTCACTTTCAAAGACCCCACAGCTTACAGACTCACTTTCAAAGACCCCACAACCTACAGACTCACTTTCAAAGACCCCACAGCCTACTACTCACTTTCTAGCACTCTACAACTCATGTTCTCAGCAGTTTATCTGCACAATTTCTCTTCTTTTGAATATCAGTTGTTTGTCAGTCTTTATTTATGCATAGTTGTTCATAAATTCTATTGCATTTCTTTATTTTCCTGTAAATGCCCGCAAGAATATGAAATATACGTACTTTGATGATAGATTTACCTTGACTTATCTTAAGTTTCTTTCACCAGACAGTAAATCCTCCTCCCACTAACCCACCCCTCCACACCCCACATCACTTTATAGACATACAATCCACGTATTTATATTTATTGTCTTTTTTCTATTAATCCATTCTTTATCTTATTGTGTCTTTTTTTTGGGCTGCATCAGATCCGGAGTAACAGTTATTTCATTCTTGTTTACACTTGTTTACAAATGACATTAAACGATCTTGATTCCTAAATCTTGACTTTCCCCAAAAGAGCCAGCTGTTTCCAATTATTTGTATGTAATGATACGCCTTCTTCCAGTGTGATTACCAGGGCATATGACTTCCTCTCTCAGCCTCTAACTGAAGACTACCAGTCTCAGAGAGCAACCACAAGTAATAACAATAGTGATCATTAATTCAGGCACAGACAGGCTCAGTGAAGTGGCCACGCGTTTACTGCTCCTGCACAGCAGCAGAGACCAGATCCAAATCTTGTACACACGAGATTCTGCAGATGCTGTAAATCTTGAGCAATACACACAAAATGCTGGAGGAAGTCAGCAAGTCAGGCAGCATCTACAAAGGGGGATAATCAGTTGATGTTCTATCAACTATCAGCTTTTTCCATTTTCTTTCCAGTCCTCATGAAGGTTCTCACTCCGAAATGTTGACTCTTTATTTCCCTCCATAAATGTTGAATTCCTCCAGCATTTTGTGTGCATTGCTCCAAACCTTGTGTAATTGTCACACCTCGCTGTCGGGCGTGGCTAAGTGTGCCCGACGAGGGTCACCAGTTGTGGAAGGTGGGGACAGATGGTAAGCCATAATAGCACATTACTGCAAGGGCTTTTATTTAGTACCAGGTGAAAAAAAATCAAAAGCTGCCCAAAAGTTGTGAAAAAAATATTGAAAACGAAAACAAGCATGTTCAAAAATTTACAAATATACAGAGCCTTTCTCCACAGCACAACTTATCATTAAATTTCCTATATAACTATTCACCACCCATCAAATCCAACCTCCACATCTCTCAGCAAAGCCAAACTGAGGGTTTAAATCTGCCTGTGCAGGGTGTGGTGCACTTGCTCCCTCTAACCCAGGCATTATTTTAGGACGCCCCAAACTGTCCCTTGGGTCTTTTGGGGCGGTTCTGATGCCTGCAAACTGATGTAACGGTGTGAGTGAAAATAAATGAAACTGTTTAGGGAGTACCCCGGTGGCTGTGCCCCTTGACAATAAGTACTCCTGTTTGAGTACTGTTGGGGGGGACAGCTTACCCGGGGGAAGCGACAGTGGCCGTGCCTCCGGCACAGAGTCCGGCCCTGTAGCTCAGAAGGGTAGGGCAAGGAAGAGGAGGGCAGTTGTGATAGGGGACTCGATAGTAAGGGGGTCAGATAGGCGATTCTGTGGACGCAGTCCAGAGACCCGGATGGTAGTCCGCCTCCCTGGTGCCAGGGTCCGGGATATTTCTGATCGTGTCCAAGATATCCTGAAGTGGGAGGGTGAGGAGCCAGAGGTCATGGTACATATAGGTACCAATGACATAGATAGGAAAAGGGATGAGGTCCTGAAAGGAGAATATAGGGAGCTAGGAAGGGAGTTGAGAAAATGGACCGCAAAGGTAGTAATCTCGGGATTACTGCCTGTGCCACGCGACAGTGAGAGTAGGAATGCGATGAGGTGGAGGATAAATGCGTGGCTGAGGGATTGGAGCAGGGGGCAGGGATTCAAGTTTTTGGATCATTGGGACCTCATTTGGCGCAGGCGTGACCTGTACAAAAAGGACAGATTGCACTTGAATCCTGGGGGGACCAATATCCTGGCAGGGAGATTAGCGGGGGCTACTGAGGTGACTTTAAACTAGAATGGTTGGGGGGTGGGAATCAAATTAAAAAGGCTAGGCGTGAGGAGGTTAGTTCACTACAGGGGGATGGGAACCAGTGCAGAGAGACAGAGGGGTGTAAAGTGAGGGTAGAAGCAAAGAGTACTAAGGAGAAAAGTAAAAGTGGCAGGCCGACAAATCCAGGGCAAGCATTAAAAAGGGCCACTTTTCAGCATAATTTTATAAGGGCTAAGAGAGTTGTAAAAGAGCGCCTGAAGGCTTTGTGTGTCAATGCAAGGAGCATTCGTAATAAGGTGGATGAATTGAAAGTGCAGATTGTTATTAATGATTATGATATAGTTGGGATCACAGAGACATGGCTCCAGGGTGACCAGGGATGGGAGCTCAACGTTCAGGGATATTCAATATTCAGGAGGGATAGACATGAAGGGAGGGGAGGTGGGGTGGCGTTGCTGGTTAAAGAAGAGATTAACACAATAGAAAGGAAGGACATAAGCCGGGAAGATGTGGAATCGATATGGGTAGAGCTGCGTAACACTAAGGGGCGGAAGACGCTGCTGGAAGTTGTGTACAGGCCACCTAACAGTAGTAGTGAGGTCGGAGATGGTATTAAACAGGAAATTAGAAATGTGTGCAATAAAGGAACAGCAGTTATAATGGGTGACTTCAATCTACATGTAGATTGGGTGAACCAAATTGGTAAGGGTGCTGAGGAAGAGGATTTCTTGGAATGTATGCGGGATGGTTTTTTGAACCAACATGTCGAGGAACCAACTAGAGAGCAGGCTATTCTGGACTGGGTTTTGAGCAATGAGGAAGGGTTAATTAGCAATCTTGTCGTGAGAGGCCCCTTGGGTAAGAGTGACCATAATATGGTGGAATTCTTCATTAAGATGGAGAGTGACATAGTTAATTCAGAAACAAATGTTCTAAACTTAAAGAGGGGTAACTTTGAAGGTATGAGACGTGAATTAGCTAAGATAGACTGGCAAATGACACTTAAAGGATTGACGGTGGATATGCAATGGCAAGCATTTAAAGGTTGCATGGATGAACTACAACAATTGTTCATCCCAGTTTGGCAAAAGAATAAATCAAGGAAGGTAGTGCACCCATGGCTGACAAGAGAAATTAGGGATAGTATCAATTCCAAAGAAGAAGCATACAAATTAGCCAGAGAAAGTGGATCACCTGAGGACTGGGAGAAATTCAGAGTTCAGCAGAGGAGAACAAAGGGCTTAATTAGGAAGGGGAAAAAAGATTATGAGAGAAAACTGGCAGGAAACATAAAAACGGACTGTAAAAGCTTTTATAGATATGTAAAAAGTAAAAGACTGGTAAAGACAAATGTAGGTCCCCTGCAGACAGAAACAGGTGAATTGATTATGGGGATCAAGGACATGGCAGACCAATTGAATAATTACTTTGGTTCTGTCTTCACTAAGGAGGACATAAATAATCTTCCAGAAATAGTAGGGGACAGAGGGTCCAGTGAGATGGAGGAACTGAGCGAAATACATGTTAGTAGGGAAGTGGTGTTAGGTAAATTGAAGGGATTGAAGGCAGATAAATCCCCAGGGCCAGATGGTCTGCATCCCAGGGTGCTTAAGGAAGTAGCCCAAGAAATAGTGGATGCATTAGTGATAATTTTTCAAAACTCGTTAGATTCTGGACTAGTTCCTGAGGATTGGAGGGTAGCTAATGTAACTCCACTTTTTAGAAAAGGAGGGAGAGAGAAACCGGGGAATTATAGACCGGTTAGCCTAACGTCGGTGGTGGGGAAACTGCTGGAGTCAGTTATCAAGGATGTGATAACAGCACATTTGGAAAGCGGTGAAATGATCGGACAAAGTCAGCATGGATTTGTGAAAGGAAAATCATGTCTGACGAATCTCATAGAATTTTTTGAGGATGTAACTAGTAGAGTGGATAGGGGAGAACCAGTGGATGTGGTATATTTGGATTTTCAGAAGGTTTTTGACAAGGTCCCACACAGGAGATTAGTGTGTAAACTTAAAGCACACGGTATTGGGGGTAAGGTATTGGTGTGGGTGGAGAGTTGGTTAGCAGACAGGAAGCAAAGAGCGGGAATAAACGGGACCTTTTCAGAATGGCAGGCGGTGACTAGTGGGGTACCGCAAGGCTCAGTGCTGGGACCCCAGTTGTTTACAATATATATTAATGACTTGGATGAGGGAATTAAATGCAGCATCTCCAAGTTTGCGGATGACACGAAGCTGGGTGGCAGTGTTAGCTATGAGGAGGATGCTAAGAGGATGCAGGGTGACTTGGATAGGTTGGGTGAGTGGGCAAATTCATGGCAGATGCAATTTAATGTGGATAAATGTGAAGTTATCCACTTTGGTGGCAAAAATAGGAAAACAGATTATTATCTGAATGGTGGCCGATTAGGAAAAGGGGAGGTGCAATGAGACCTGGGTGTCATTATACACCAGTCATTGAAAGTGGGCATGCAGGTACAGCAGACGGTGAAAAAGGCGAATGGTATGCTGGCATTTATAGCGAGAGGATTCGAGTACAGGAGCAGGGAGGTACTACTGCAGTTGTACAAGGTCTTGGTGAGACCACACCTGGAGTATTGTGTGCAGTTTTGGTCCCCTAATCTGAGGAAAGACATCCTTGCCATAGAGGGAGTACAAAGAAGGTTCACCAGATTGATTCCTGGGATGGCAGGACTTTCATATGAAGAAAGACTGGATGAACTGGGCTTGTACTCGTTGGAATTTAGAAGATTGAGGGGGGATCTGATTGAAACGTATAAGATCCTAAAGGGATTGGACAGGCTAGATGCAGTTAGATTGTTCCCGATGTTGGGGAAGTCCAGAACGAGGGGCCACAGTTTGAGGATAGAGGGGAAGCCTTTTAGGACCGAGATTAGGAAAAACTTCTTCACACAGAGAGTGGTGAATCTGTGGAATTCTCTGCCACAGGAAACAGTTGAGGCCAGTTCATTGACTATATTTAAGAGGGAGTTAGATATGGCCCTTGTGGCAATAGGGGTCAGGGGGTATGGAGGGAAGGCTGGGGCGGGGTTCTGAGTTGGATGATCAGTCATGATCATAATAAATGGCGGTGCAGGCTCGAAGGGCCAAATGGCCTACTCCTGCACCTATTTTCTATGTTTCTATGTTTCTATGTTTGGAATGCCTGTGTCAATAATCCTTATTTTTACTAGTTATAAACCAGTAGAGTACATTAACTGAAGTGATTGTTTTGATTAGTCAAGCTAGCAATTGTTTTGCTGTTGGGTGTGTAAATGGTGAACTCCCAATAACTGCAGACTGGAGGGTAAAGTGTGTGACCTGCTGGGGAAATTAGACCAGGGACAGAACGAGGAAGAGAAACTAACCGGGCAAAGGGGCAAGGTTAGCAGGAGAATTAGCATTGCCAACCTGTTCTGTCGCAGTAATGCTTGGGTGCAGTTGGCTCTATCTATTCAGTTCTAGTTGCTTCCTTACTGGAACATAGTGAAATTTTTAGACATGGTACAAAGGGGATTGCTGGGTTATGGGCTGAAGGGTCTGTACTGTGCTCTACTCTTCTATGTTGTATATTCTATGATATATGTTCTATAACTCCCTGTGAATGCATGGGTTTCCCCCACCAAAATAAGTGCTGGAAAGGGGTTTAAAGTGGCTGCTGTAAACTGCCGCAGTGCAGTTGGATGTCAGAAAAATTGGAGAAGTTATTGGGCACGCAAAGAAAGAAGAGATTGCAGGGTTTAAGAGAATGAACTAGATCAAGAGAATACTTAAGGACCAACATTAACTCCTCTGTCATAGAAAGTGGAGAATGTTATGAAATATGAAATATTTATGGCTACCAAGTGGATGCAGCTCATTGCTCTAATCTTGATGTGTAAGTATTTATATTCTAGTCCAGAGTGACACTAACAGCAGGAAAACCCACACAGGATCGTGACATTTTTTTCTAAAAAATATAAATCGGCAGGGAAAATATATTAATAATTTTATTTTGCAAAGCTATCAACTTTAAAATATATGAAGCTTGATCTTCAAAGATCCCTGCTCTGCTTAGACATTCACTCAGTCCACACTTCATTGTTTCTTTCAAAAATAATTACTTTCCCCAAGCCATCAGGCTGATCAACACCTCCACCTATTAACTCACCTCTCCAACGCTACTTTATCATTTTCCGTCAGTCACCAGATATAAAGATATTCTTGTATCTAGTGTCACACTGTGTATATAGAATCACTCCATGTATACAAGCTAATCTTATGTACTTATATTTATTGTGTTCTTTATGCTTTTTTTAAACAATGAGGTGGGTGGCAGGTGCCGGGTTCGATTCCCACCGCTGTCTATAAGGAGTTTGTACATTCTCCCTGTGACCGCATGGAATTTCTCCAGATGCTCCCATTTCCTCCCACATTCCGAAGGCGTACGGATTAGGTTAACTGGTCACATGGGTGAATTTGGCCGCTGCGGGCTCATCGGACCGGAAGGGTCTGTTTTCGTACTCTATCTCTAAATAAAATAAATATGCTCCCTTGGATCTGGAGTAACAATCATTTCATTCTCCGTTACCCTTGTGTACTGAAGAATGACAACAAACACCCGATTTAGAAAAGGCTCCTATTCAGCATGTTTTTCCATGATGTACCATATGGCACTGATCTGGAATTCTTTCATTTCAAACTTGGTCAGTGGTGTTTCATGAAGTGAATTGGAAAATGTTACTCCAATGTTACTTGGACACATCATATAGCACAAAGCTCTGGATCGAACACAAAGGATCTATTTAATGTTGTGCAGAATTACAGTTGTTAACAAGGAACAAACAGATTATCAGCTCTTACAGTAGCTGCTTCCTTGTTACCTGAAGTCAGCACCACAGACTCTGGATCTTTCATCTTTCAACGACAACATCAGTAAGACCAAGGAACTGACTGTGGACTTTAGGAAGGGGAAGTCGAGGGAACACACACACATCCTGAGTGAGGGGCCAGCAGTGGAAAAAGTGAGCAGTTTCAAGTTCCTGGGTGCCAACATCTCTGAAGATCTATTCTGGGCCCAGCATATTGACGCGGTTATAAAGGTGGCATGCCAGTGGCTATATTTCATTCAAAGTTTTACAGATATCCATGATACTGAGGAGGCTAGTGCCCATGAAGGAGCTGGCTGAGTTTACAATCTTCTGCAACATTTTCCAGTCCTCTGCGGTACCCCCCCAACACCAGATGGTAATGTAATCAATCAGAATGCTCTCCACGGTACATCTGTAGAAATTTGCTAGTCTTTGGTAACCTACCAAATCTCTTCAAACTCCTGATCATTTATTTATTTAGAGATTGAGCAAGGAACAAGCTTTTCCAGTCCAGTGAGACATACCACCCAGCAACCCATCTATTTAACCCTATCTTAATGACAGGACAATTTACATCGGCCAATTAACCTGCTAACTGGTATGTCTTTAGACTGCATGGGGAAACGCACACAGTCATGAAGAGAACGTACAAACCCCTTACAGACAACGGCAGAATTGAACTCCAAACTCCGGACTCTGAATGCTTCAAACTGTAACAGCATCATGCTAACCACTACAGTACAGTGGTTTCCATATGTAAACTATGAAGTGCAGAGTTTACGGCATTTACGGCACTATAGCGCTACTGTGTTTATAGTATATATGGTACTGTGGAGTTTCAAGTATTTACAGCAGCGTAGAGTTTCTAGTAGTTATGACTCTGTGTTTATAGTATTTATGGTATTGTAACGTTTATGACATTTACCACACTACAAGGTTTATAGTAATTAGAGCACTGTGAAGACTGTAATATTTATGGCACTGTAGAACTTAGAGTACTTCTGACTTCTGTAGCTGTAGTGTTTGTAGCATTTACAACATTGTAGGCTTGATAGTATTTACAGCATGGTAAAGTTCATGATATTTGTTACACTGTAGACTTTATGGTATTTACGGCACAGTGTTTATAATATCTATAACACGGTAGGGTTTATGGGATTTATGGTACTGTAAAATTTAGTATTTATCGCAAGGTAAAGTTTATGATATTTATGATATTGCAGAGTTTATGGTATTTTCGGCACTGTGGAGTTTACGGTATTTACGGGACTGTGGAGTTTACGGTATCTACGGGACTGTAGAGCTTACGGTATTTATGAGACTGTGGCATTTATGGTATTTACGGGACTTTGGAGTTTACAGTATTTATGGGACTTTGGAGTTTACGGTATTTACGGCACTGTAGAGTTTATGGGATTTCTGGCACTGTAAATTCTACTTCATTTTTTGACAAGGCCTCAAAAAGGTCAGGAAAGCATAGGACAAAATTTTCCATTTTGACAAATTTTCCATTCATAATTGTTGGCTAAAATGTGGATTCTAAGCTTCAGGTTGGTTCGCTGGTTGTACATGGCAAGATTAAGTGTCCCTGGTCATTTTAATGGGGAACATTCTGTTTTCTGACCTTGCACATCTTGTGCTGATGATATGATGTCACATCAACACATGTTGGGGCAAAGAAGTGTACTCTTTCTATCAATCTTGCAGTCTATTACTACATATAAATAACCAACTCTCTGACACAATCAGATAACTGAAATAGAGATGAAGATAGAACATAGCACATTTCAGCACAGGACAGACCCCTGATATTGTGCCCATCTTTTAATCCACTCTAAGATCAATCTAATCCTTGCCTCCTCTATAGCCTTACATATTTCTTTTTTTTAAATTTTATTTTTATTTGGATAAGAAATTCACAAATATCATGTACTTTTTCACACATATAACCTTTTCCATTTTTTTATATGTATAAAACTATAATTATTTATACATTCTTGAGTATACATTGAGATGATATAAAAGGAAATTAGACACTTAAATAGATAAATATGTACTGTGGTAATTCTAATCTATTAGGCTAAGTAATGGTATTAGTTGTTCAGAAAAATGGTATTATTAGTTTCCATATAACTCTTCTGGACCATTTCCACTGGTCTAAAATGTTGTATATAAGCCTATGTAACAACCATTGTAGGTGTTTATATCCTACTTTGTTCATGCTTGCTCCTGCCCGCAGACATAATTATCCAATCCCTATGTACTTATTTACTTAATTTTTCCATTTTTTATCCCTTTCCCAAATCTTTCCCTTTATTTGTGTTAATTCTCTATTTTCCAAAAGAAAACAAAAAAAAAGACATTTAGACTAGGGGTGCTTACGTTAGCAATATTACTGTGTTGATGAGAAGAGCAGTATAAATCATTAGGAGAGTCATCTAAAGTCTGCTCGCATTGGGGTTATATATACAATCCATTTATTCCAGATTTGATAAAATTTTTCTTTTTGAATTCTCAGGGAATAAGTCAACTTTTCCATTTTAAATATTTCCAAGATAATTTCGTGCCAATCTTCTAATGTAGGTGGTATTGGATTTAGCCACTTTCTAGTGATTGATTTCTTACTTGCCGCTAAGAGGGCCTGCAGCAACTTTATATCTTCCTTCTGTTCAAGAAACAATACATGCCCCAAATAGAGTGTCTCAAAGTTCAGAGGTATCTGGGACCTAAGTACCTTAACTAATATTCTATGAATACCTTCCCAATATAGACTTAATTTAGGGCAATCCCAGAAAATATGAAAATGATTTGCCTCCTTGGAGCCGCACCTTCTCCAACACGTCACGTTTGTACCTTTATATTTTTCCTGATATGGGGTCTTGAAGTATCTTATAATGTTTTTCCAACAATGTTCTCTCCAAGTCAAAGAATTAGTCGAGGACCATTGAAAGCTGCAGATTTTCCCCCAAGCCTCCTCTGAAAGTACCAACCCCGTTTCTTTCTCCCACTTCTCTTTAATATACAGTGTATTTACATTTTTAGCATGGGAGAGTGCATTATATACTCGAGAAACTGATTTACTAGGTATTGAACTGCAAGCCGAATTCAGAATCTTGAAAAATTCTAATTCTACTGTTGATAAGTCTGTATATCTACAACTCTGGTTAACATAGTTTCGTACTTGAAGGTACCTAAAAAAGTCATTATGTTCTAGGCCATGTTTGTCCTGCAGGATTTGGAAACTTTGTAATACTCTTTTATCTATAAATGAGAGGTAGGTTGTAAGACCTTTCTTTATCCATAACTCAAATCTTTTATCTCCTCTGTTGGGAAGGAATTTGGTATCATATGCACACCATCTAAAGAGTTTTAACATGTTATTAATTCCACATGAATTAACCACCTTCTGCCATACTTTTAATGTAAGATTTATCCAACTGTTTTTAAATTTTTCTAACTGGGCCATCAATCCTTTGTCAGCTATTGAGGCCTGTGGATGAAAACTGTCAACTAATCCAAATTCTATTTCCTTCCATCTAGCCTTATATTCCCTATTACACCAATATAACAGAGGGGTTATCTGTGAGGCATAAAAATAATTTCTCAGGCAAGGAAGAACCATACCTCCTCCTTCCTTCCCTAACTGTAAGGTGTTATATCGAATTCTAGGTTTCTTTCCTTGCCAAATGAAGCGGGAAATCCATTTGTCCCATTCCCTGAATTGATTATCATCCACCTCCACCGGTAAAGTACGGAAAAGATACAATAGCCTTATATATTTCCTTCATCCATGTGCTGATCTAAGAGTCTTTTAAATGTCCCTAATGTACTGTATCCGCCTCCACCACCACTCTTGGTGGGGCATTCTACACACCCAGCACTCTCCGTGTAAAACACTTGCCTCTGACACCCCCCCCCCCAGTAGACTTTACTCCATTCACATTAAAATTATGCACCCTTGTACTAACCATTTCCAGCCTGGGGAAAAAAGTCTCTGGCTGTCCACTCGATCTAGACCTCTTATCATCTTGTACACCTCTATCAAGTCACCTCTTATTGTCTCATCCTCCTTTGCTCCAAAGAGAAAAGTCCCAGCTTGAGCAACTTATCGTCATAAGACACGTTCTCTAATCCAGGCAGCATCCTAGTAAATCTCCTCTGCACCCTCTCTAAAGCTTCCACATCCATCCTATAATAAGGCAATCAGAACTGAACACAATACTCCAAGTGTGGTCTAACCAGGGTTTTACAGAGCTGCAAGATTACCATGTGGCTCTTGAACTCAGTCTCCTGACTATTGAAGGCCAACACACCATATGCTTTCTCTACAGCCCTATCAACTTTACAGAAGTTCCTGTATATCTCCATTCAAACAAGTGTGGACAAAAACCTCTGTGTACTTATGGTTCATTAGACGTTGGAGGAGGTTTGGTCTGTCACCAAAGACTCGTAAATTTCTACAGATAATTTTTGACGTCGACTCAGACCATGAGAGGCCTGCATTGGGCATTTTCATGCCTTACAAGGTGCAGATTGGAAGTCTGTGTGGGGTGCCACTCCTCGCACAAACACTAGAGCAATGTGTGGTTAAATGCCTTGCTCAAGGACACAAACACGCTGCCACAGCAGAGACCTTCAGATCACTAGACGAATGCCTTAACCATTTGGCCACGTGCCCAGCAGATGTACTGTGGAGATAATTCTGACTGGTTGCATCACTGTCTGGTATGGAGACTCCATTGCACAGGATCGGAAAAGCTATAGAGGGTTCTAAACTCAGCCAGTCCTATCAAAGGCACAAACTTCCCCACCATCAAGGGCATTGAGAGGTGGTCCCTCAAGAAGACGGCACCCATCATTACCATTCTTCACTCATTACAATTTCATTACTATCATCAGAGAGGAGGTACAGGAACCTGACGACTCATTCTCAACATTTCAGGAACAGCTTCTACCCCTTCACCATCAGATTTCTGAACGGACTATGAACCTAGGAACACTACCTCACTATTTTGCTCATTTTTTTGTTCTACTTATTTATTTTTATATATGTCGCTTATTGTTACATCGTAGTTCTTTAGGTCTTGTACTGTATTAGAACCCAAATCAACAAATTTCACAACATATATTATGTCAGTGATAATAAACCTGATTCTGATTTACCACAGCTGCAACTGGACAATATTTTACCCACACATTTAAAATGCTTTCATTTATGTATACTTCATCAATGCTTTCAACTTTAATTAAATCAATAGATTTTTTTTAGTTCCAATAACTACAGCTATTGTAGTCATTCAGTGAACTTCATAACCTGGAACACTCATTTCAGCTCTCCTTACTAATTTACGCACCAATTGTTCTATTTAAAACCTAAAAAGAAATCATAGTCTAACAATAGCTCCTTCAGAAACCTCTTCACATCAGCCTGCTATTCCTTTTTTTCCCATTCAGTACATAAAGAATGGGTAGAATAGTAGGTTTGTTTAACCGGCAGATGTATGACTAATGAACTAGCTTGAAATTTCATCTCTGATATTACCTGGGCAATCTGAGCATAAGCCAGTGTTCCCCCAGGATTCACTGAATAGTTGATTGACTACATCATATGCAGGGCCAGAGTTTCTGAGCCACTGTATTGCAGTATCACATCTTGGAGTTTTTCTTTCAATTGCTGATTTCAATTTGTTTAAAGAAAATTCAGCCATTAATCATAACTGCACCAAGGACAGAGAAAATTTATCATCAAAATACAAAGATGTCACTATATACCACCCAAAGATTCATTTTTTTGCAAGCATTTACAGTTAAGAAATACAATACAATTTGTGTTAAAAAATCTACGTATAAATAAAGAGTGAGAAACAACAAATGTGCAAAAGAAGACAACTTGTACAAGTAAAGGAATAAATTTACATATATGGATATATATTGTATATAATACTGAGATATGCGTAGGTTTCCTCCCACAGTCCAAAGACATACCCAGTTAGTAGGTTAATTGGTCATTGTAAATTGTCCTGTGATTAGGCTAGGAGTTAAATTATGGGATTGCTGGGTGACACAGCTTGAAGGGCCGGAAAGGCCAATTCTCACTACAAATCAATCAATATATAAATAAATGATACTGATATATACATTTATTATAGAGAACTTGAACTGTAGAGTCCTTGAAAGTGAGTCTGTAGGTTGCAGAATCAGATCAGAGATGAAGTGAATGAGTAGAATCCAATGACATTTTCATTCTGTCATTTCACATTTTGGTAAAATTTGAATCTTTCTGGAAATAAGGCATTGCAGAAACTCCTCCCTCACTTCAAGGTTAGTTTGCTCATTAGTTATTTTAAGAGCCTTAATTCAGAAGTTACAATTTTCCATTCTGATTACATTACTGAATACTTGAAGTACAGGGGGAGTCTGACGGATTCTGGCCTTACACAATCCTGCTCTTTCAGGTGCATCCGTCACGCTGACTGCCTGCTTGGAGAGGTCGTCTGAGGTGGGAGTAGGACTGAAAACCTTTTCTGGTTCCCGTGACTTGGGTCGACATGTGCATTTGTACACAGGCGCTAAAACATATAATCTTACATTAATGTAGGGTTGTCAGTCAATGGAAAAATTATGGAAACTGTTAGTGCTGTTGTGAAGCATTTCCCATGTCTGTTCCCTTCTTGCCTTATGTCCCATACCACTAAGTTCAAGAACCCTTCAACCATCAGGCTCCTGAAACATCATCAAAGACCCCCACCATCCAGGCCATTCCCTCTTCTTGCTACTACCATTGGACAGGAGGCACAGAAGCCTTAGGTCCTACTCCATCAGGTCCAGGAACAGTTATTACCCTACAGCCATTGGGCTCCTAAACCAACATGGATAACTTCACTCATCTCAACTCTGAACTGATTCTACAACAGTCTGTAAAGATTCGGTATATCTAAAGCATTTCAGTAGATGTGCTGTGGAGAGTATCTTCCACAACTTTCAAGGACTCTACAACCCATGGTTAGTGTTATTTATTTATTACTTGGTTTTAGTAGTTGTACAGTTTGCCTTCTATTGGCCACTGGTTGTTTGTCCATCTTTGTGTGTAGTTTTTCATTGATTCTATTGTATTTCTTTGTTATACTGTTAATGCCTGCAAGAAAATGAATCACAGGGCAGTGTATGGTTACATAGATGTACACCGATAATAAATTTACTTTGAATTTTGCCATTTTTTGACAAGGCATAGTTCAGTGTGGGCTATTTATTATCTTAGGAATCTGCATAAATGATTTCAGGTGGTTTCCCCAAAAGTACACTGCACAGGCTCAGATGCTCTACGCCTTTGAAGCTGCTGCAAGTATGCTTATCACTGCACCCATGTACACGTGTACAGAAAGCAAGGCAGCGCCTCTACTTCCTTAGAAGTTTGCGAAGATACAGTATGACATATAAAACTTTGACAAACTTCTATGTTAACTGACTGCATCACAGTCTGGTATGGAAACACCAATGCCCTTGAGTGGAAAATCCTACAAAAAGTAGTGAATATGGCCCAGTCCATCATGAGTAAAGCTCTCCCCACCATTGAGCACATCTATGTGGCGCACCGTTGTAGAAATCATCAAGGACCCCCACCACTCAGGCCATTGTCCTCTTCTCATTGCTGCCATCAGGAAGAAGGTACAGGTGCCTCAGGACTCACGCCACCATGTTCAAAACAGTTATTACCCCTCCAATGACAAGACGGCAGAGTTTGCCATCGAAACATTGGTTATAATCGACACCTGTACCCGCTGGAAGCCCAGGACGAGTTTATTTGATTCACATGGATATTACTGAGTAGCCCTAATTGTTTAATGCTATTGTGTAGTGTCTTTGGGATGACACCAGTTGTAGATATCACTATTGGGACAATGTATACCCTGTTCATGTTCCAAAGGCTTTCAATTTTCTCTTTTAATTCAGCATATTTCTGGTGTTTTTCACTTATCGATTTCTGTAAGTTATGTGTGTTTCGAATGGCTATATCGATTAAGTAAGTTGATCTTGCTTATTTATCTTCTATTATTATATCCAGATGGCTGTTGCCTTTTGCAGATTGGTTGTTTGTCTGTGCTGTTGGCATGGTCTTTCACTGATTCTATTGTGTTTCTTAGAAATAGTGTGTATGCCCACAAGTCTGGTGACGTACTGTATGTGTACTTTGTTAATAAATTTACTGTGAACTTGTGTATATGACAATAAACTAGAATATCCAGGATGTCTTAGCCAATGTCAAAATTACATTCCTAAGTCCGAGTCAAAGTACAATTCATTATCAAAATACATTAACATTGAACCTTGAGGTATTGCCAAGAAAATAAAGAAATACAACAGAATTTACAAAAACCTAGACATAAACAAAGACTGACAAATAACCATTGTTCAATAGAAGACAAACTGTGCAATAAAACACGAGATTCTGCAGATGTTGGAAATCTGGAGGAATTGTTGGAGGAACTCAACAGGTCAGGCAGCATCAATGGAGAGGAATAAACAGTCAACATTTTGAGCTTAGACCCTTCATTAGAAATGAAAAAAAAGGGGGAAAAGACAGAATATTAAGTTGTCAGGAGGGCAAGGATTACAAGCTAGAATGTGATAAGAGAAGTTGGGTGGGTGGGTAGGGAGGGAGGATGAAGTGAGAAGCTGGGAGGTAATAGATGGAAAATAAAAATAATACTGAAAAATGAGTTCCAAAGAGTCCTTCAAAATAAGTCTGGGGGTTGTGGAGTCAGTTCAGAGTGCTGGTGAGTGAAGTTATCCACACCAGTTCAGGAGCCTGACGGTTGTAGGGTAATAACTGTTCCTGAACCTGGTGGCATGGGACTTAAGGCTTCTGTACCTGCTGCCCAATGGCAGTGGCAAGGAAGGGAATGCCATGGGTGATGTGGATCCTTGATGCTTGCCTGTGGCAGCACTCCTTGTAGATGTGTTAAATGGTGGGGAGGGCTTTGCCTGTGCTAGACTGGGCTTTCTGTAGACTTTGCCATTCCTAGGAGGTTTTTTTTTCATCTCCAGACTTTGTTCTACTCCATGTCTAATTATACATATTGTGATTTAAGTTTCCATAATACATAGCAGCAGTGATAGGGCCATTCGGCAAATTGAGACTACTTCGTCATTCAATCATGGCTGATCTCTCTGATCTCTTTCCCCTCTTAACCCCATTCACTTGCCTTTTCTCCATAATGTTTGATGCCCTTACTAATCAATAAACTATCAACTTCCCCTTTAAATATATAATGACTTAACCTCCTGAGCTGCTTGTGGCGATGGATACCACAGATTCACCACCCCCTGGCTAATGAAATTCATCCTCATCTCCGTTCTAAATGGATATCCTTGTATTCCGAGTCTGTGCCCTCACGTGTTAGGCTCCCACGCTATTGGAAACATCCTTTCCACATCAACTCCGTCTGCGCCTTTCAATATTCGGTGGATTTCAATGAGACCCCCTCCACCCCTTCACTCTTTTAAACTTAGGGACAGTGGTGGGTGAGTAGAACAAGCCACCAGAGGAGATGGTAGAGTGGGTGGACTGATAATGTTTAAAAGACATTTGGACAAGTACATGAACAGCAAAGCTTTAGAGGGATATGGGGCAGCTTGTTACCACAAATTTTGCAGTCGAGTATCCCACATTTGGAAACATCACAGGCGTCAGCACACCCGGAGTACAATGGGATAGCCTTGTCCTGGAACCTCGGCCCTCCAGATAACCGACGGTTCCCTGCCAGGTAAGTCCTTCCAGGTGAGGCGACGCTTCACCTGTGAGTCAGCTGGGGTGATATACTGCATCCGGTGCTCCCAATGTGGTCTTCTATATATTGGCGAGACCCGACGCAGACTGGGAGACCGCTTTGCTGAACACCTACGCTCTGTCTGCCAGAGAAAGCAGGATCTCCCAGTGGCCACACATTTTAATTCCACATCCCATTCCCATTCTGATATGTCTATCCACGGCCTCCTCTACTGTAAAGATGAAGCCACACTCAAGTTGGAGGAACAACACCTTATATTCCTTCTGGGTAGCCTCCAACCTGGTGGCATGAACATTGACTTCTCTAACTTCCACTAATACCCCACCTCCCCCTCGTACCCCATCCGTTATTTATTTATATATACAACTCTTTCTCTTACTTTCCTTTTTCTCCCTCTGTCCCTCTCACTATACCCCTTGCCCATCCTCTGGGTTTTTTCCCCCCCTCCTTCTCCCTGGGCCTCCTGTCCCATGATCCTCCCATATCCCTTTTGCCTATCACCTGTCCAGCTCTTGGCTCCATCCCTCCCCCTCCTGTCTTCTCCTATCATTTTGGATCTCCCCCTCCCCCTCCCACTTTCAAATCTCTTACTAGCTCTTCCTTCAGTTAGCCCTGACGAAGGGTCTCGACCCGAAACGTCGACTGTACCTCTTCCTAGAGATGCTGCCTGGCCTGCTGCGTTCACCAGCAACTTTGATGTGTGTTGCTTGAATTTCCAGCATCTGTAGAATTCCTCGTGTTTATAGCTTGTCATTTGTCTTTTTGTGGTCAGTGTGGCTAAATTTACTCCATTAATGCCAAACTTTCTGGATCTTTTTCCCAGTTATTCTCTCCTCATGCCCTCCAGTCTTGGTTAATTTTACAGTATTAATTTTCTTATCACTCTTTCATCTAAACACAACCAGGTCAGCTGAGTCAACTCCTACAAAGCAGCAAAGACAGACTACACTAGAGCAAACATGTGTTTTCCATTGCTGCCTGGTCTCATCAGGGGTTCCAAGGAATTTTTCAAATGTGGGAGGGAAATTTGGAAAAGGCAAGCTCGAGACAAATTTGCTTACTAAGCTCAAAATTATTTTCTGGTCTTGTAACATCAATTTCACACAGGACTCCTAAAGATGGCTGAGGGATCTCCAATCCAGACTCAAGGCTTCCTAAACCACTGCCTAAACTATGCAATAAAAATTCTTAGATGTTCAAATGGTGTTGTAATTGGAGAGGTAAGATTTAGTGTGTAAAGTTGTGTGTGATTCACTGTGAGATTTATGATTCCAATTACATAATTTTTTAGGCAATCATTTGAGTAATGATATTACATTTTTCAAAAGTGAGCCCGAAAGATAATTTTACCACTATATTAACTTAACATTACACAATTTTCAAAACCTTAAAACTTCAAATGTGCTATTCAGATGGAATTTAATAAAATAATTCTAAATGAGGTATCTTCAAATCAGAGTTTAATTAATACCTGATCCAAATCTTGCATTGCATACCACTGTATACACTCAGTGGGTACTTCATTAGGTACCTCCTGTACTTAATCAAGTGGCCTCAGTTGCTGATCTGCAATAGCATTACACAAACCAGTACATTGTCATTCTGTCCCACATGCATATTTCCCAAAACTTAGATATTATTTTGAAGTTGTACAAGAAATCAGTGAGGCCTAATTTGGAATATCGTATGCAGTTTTAGTCACCTACCTACAGGAAAGATGTAAACAAGGTTGAAAGTGTACAGAGAAAACTTACAATGATGTTGCTGGGTCTGGAGGACCTGAATTATAAGATTGAAGAGGTTAGGACTGTACTCTATAGAATGTAGAAGATTGACAGGAGATTTGCTAGGGGTATACAAAATTATGAGGGGTGTAGGCAGAGTAAATGCCAGCAGGCTCTTAGTATTGAGGTTAGGTGGGACTACAACCAGAGGTCATGGGTTAGGGGTGAAAGGCAAGAGAGTAAGGGGAACATGAGGGGAAACTTCTTCACTCAAGGGTTTCATAGGGGTGTGGAATGAGCTGCCAGCACAAGTGGTAAGGTGAGCTCGATTTCGACACAAGAGAAGTATAGATAGGTACATGGATTGTCAGGGTAGGGATGGCTATGGTCCCGGTGCAGGTCAATAGGAGTAGGCAGTCTAAATAGTTTGGAATGGACCAGATGGGCTGAAGGTCTTGTTTCTGTGCTGTACTTCTCTATGACTCTATATTCTGGTGTGCTGATGGATGTGCTTCACACTTGTCATAGTGGTATGTTCGTGGGGCTTTATTACTGAATGGGAGTTATCTTTTTTCTCAGATGAAACCAGCCCAAGGCCAGGGAGAAGAGAGAATTGGAGAACAAGGGGCTAGTGGATATTGACTTAATTGACACCTTAGACTAGGATCACCTATCAGATAATTGGCTGGAGTTACGGTTTGGAGATCAGGGTTTCTATTGGCAACAGAGGGTTGAGATTGAGTGGGTTGAGAACTTCAAGTTCATTAAGTCAACAAGCGTTGCATTCTTGCACTTGTTGCAATAAGAGAGGTTTGAACCTATAGTCCACAAAGGGCTTGTAGTATAGTCCACTTTGAAAAGTTATTAAACAATACCCCAATATACTTAGGTTGTGTCCTTTGTCCCCTACTAGGCTCCCTGTAAACATCCTTGTGTGGCTAGATTCTGCTCTAACTCCATCCACAAGTTTGCAAATAACACCATCATAGTAGACCATATCTTCAGTAACAAAGAGTCAGAATACAGGAAGGAGATAGAAAGCTTAGAGGCATGGTGTCATGACAACAACCAAACAATAGTGTGGGTCATTGACTTCACTAAGGGGTTGGTGCACATGCTCCTGCTCCTGTCTACACGAATGGTGTCGAAGTTGAGAGGGTGAGGGTGAGGGTGAGGGCGAGGGCTTCAAGTTCCCAGATGTAAACATCACAACAGTCTATTCTGGTCCAGCCACATTGATGTCATGGACAAGAAAGCTCACCCATGTCTCCGCTTCCTCAGGGCACTAAAGAAATTCTGCATTTCCCTGTTGAATGTTACCAATTTTATTCAGTGCATCATAGAAAGTGTTCTGCCTTTGGACAGATGGACTGGGACAGGGATCATAGGAGTGGAGACTGAAGAATAAATGCCAGATATCAAGTTACTACAGTGAGGTCCCAGATCATTGTTGTGCTATGGTCTCTGAATTGACTAGGGACTTCCCATCAATTGTTACTCCAGGGACAAAGCTTCAGGAACCTTGCATGGGAATAACATTAACACAAGAGAATCTCACACACAAAGTGCTGGAGGAACTCAGCAAGTTACATAGCATCTATGAAAGGGAATAAACAGTCAATACTTCTTGTCAAGACCCTCATTTAGGTCCTGACACCAGAAACTTTATCTATTAATGCCCTTCTATAGATGCTGCCTAACTTGCTTAAGCTTCTCCAGTATTTTGTGTGTGTTGCATGGGAATAATACTGTTTGAGGTAGTAATTGTGTCAGACATCTGCACAATGTACTCCAGGCCGTGTTCAACTGAAATTCCAATATATTAACCAAAATAGTAGTTGTAGCGCCCTCACTCAAGTAAGATGTTCCCCTAAGGTGCTGGCTGTTGGTTGCTCTTCGGGTGGCTGTAGAGGCCGATCCAGGATCTACATTAATAGAGCACACCTGGGCATGACCTTGTTCAACAGGGGGAGGCTGATGCATGGGCAGCCACCACACAGTCCTTGACAGGATGGGGTCAGGGTCCAGTGGCTTGGAATACAAGATGACTGGGGACCCTTCACTACTGCAGCCTTCCTCCATATTCACCGCCATTGTGATGTGTCATCATCTTCCGCCAGCTCCACCGGTGAGGTCTT
Organism: Mobula birostris; assembly: GCF_030028105.1. Lineage (NCBI taxonomy): Eukaryota > Metazoa > Chordata > Chondrichthyes > Myliobatiformes > Myliobatidae > Mobula > Mobula birostris. Next base: position 101,482,034 of record NC_092371.1, on the reverse strand, counting down.
GGTTGGATCGCTCTTTGTCTGAAACCTCCCCTTTGACCTCACCATCATAGATGATCCTACCAAGAGCTAAGCACAGATGCCAAACTCCAGGTGACGTCACTCTCAGGATCTCAGAAATTCATCAGCCCCTCCGTCACGATAAGGACAATCCTCAGAGGAGACTGATCAAAATGGTGCATGGTAAGTATATGCCCATTTGAATAGCACTGAGAGGCACTGTATTATCTAATGTCTATTTTGTCACTGGCAAATGGTCTTCATATAATAGTGACAAAAGGCTTAATTGACTTGAAGTCATTATCTTAGGGTTGTTTTATTTGGTGGAGTGACAGACATTCTAGGCCCATCCATTTACACTTTCATTAGCAACCATATTTATTTCTAATTCCATACAACAGTAAATAGTAACCTTCTTCATGCTGTAAGGACTATTTGTTCTATGGAGGAGAGACTAGTAGATAGAATACAGTGACAGGAAGTGCATACCCATGCACTTTGGTAGAAGAAAAAAAAGCATACACTATTTTCTGAATGAGAGAGAATTCAAAAATCTGAGATGCAAATGGACTTGGGAATCCTTGTGTCGGATTCCTGAAAGGTTAATTTGCAGGTTGAGTCTGTGGTGAGGAATGCAAATGCAATGTTAGCATTTATTTCAAGAGGACTGGAATATAAAAGCAAGAATGTAATGTTGAGGCTTTACAAAGCACTGGTGATGCCTCACTTGGAGTATTGTGAGCAGTTTTGGGCCCTTATTCAAGAAAGGATGTGCTGACATTGGAGAAGGTTCAAAGAGGGTTTACGAAAATGATTCTGAAATTGAAAGGGTGGTCATTTGATGGTTCTGGGCCTATATTCTCTGGAATTCATAAGAATGGGAAGTGACTTCGTTGAAACCTATCGAATGTTGAAGAGTCTTGAAAGAGTGGATGTGGAGAGGATGTTTCCTGTGATGGGAGAGTCCAGACCAGAGGATGCAGTTTCAGGATAGAGGGGTGTCCTTTTAGAACAGAGATGAGGAGGAATTTCTTTAGCCAGCGAGTGGTGAATCTGTGGAATTTGTTGCCACAGGCGAATGTGGAGGCCGAGTCATTGGGTATATTTGAAGCAGATGTTGATAGATTCTTGATTAGTCAGAGCATGAAGGGTTACAGGGAGAAGGCAGGAGATTGGGGCTGAGAGGGAAAATGGATCAGCCATGATTAAATGGCAGAGCAGACTCAATGGTCCAAATAGCTTAATTCTGCTCCTCTATCTTATGGTCTTATGGTGATTAGGCTGGGGTTAAATCGGGAGCTCTTGTGCCAGGAGGGCCTATTCTATGCTGTATCTCTATAAATGTATATGTAATGTCCTGGTTCATATTTTTACTGTTATGCTGTATGTATTTCATTTTGGCAGTTCTGTAAGAGCAATCTGTTCTGCTTTCATGCTTGTTTGGATTACTGTTGGAGATAACAGATGAGGAGAAATGTGTGCCATCTAATTAAGATGGTTGGATTAAGGGGAGGTTTCTCTGATGAGGGACACCAAGGTTGGGTTGGGCTTTTGTTTGAGAGGAGATGAAGAGAGAATACGCTGAGGAAAACGGTCGTAGCATATGATCCGGTGGGAGACTCGTTCGTTCGAGACGGATTGCGAGCGACGTTTGGAAGGTGGTGTGTGCTTTCACATTGAATGAGGGCCCAGCGCATGAGTGACCGAGAAGTTCAAGCTGAGCTCCAATTTGTACACATTTGACTGTTTAATCAGAATGAGCTGTTTTTGTTATTCTTTACTAACCCTTCAGTTGAGATTCATAAATATAATTCCTTTAATCGTATGCACTGTACTGTCTGTTATTTCATGGCACTAATTTGTAACAGGGTAGCAATTAACACAGCATCCACACAGACCAGGGTTTGGGGTGGGATCTAGCAAGCCTCAATCTCACGAGTTTGGCGGGGCCAGAGGTTGTCTTCCCTAGACTTACGGAGCCAAGGAAACCAGGGTGTTTCATATAAATACACACAAAGTGCCAGGGGAGTTCAACAAGTCAGGCAGCAAAAAGCTCAACACAAAATTTTAGCCCAAGGATGTCTGTTTTCAGCTTTTCTCAAAATGAAAGGATTGCAAAATGCTACATGCCAAGAGCAGATGATATATTGTGACAAGCTGTCATGTAATTTCTGTATGATTAGAAAGGGACTTGTACATGCATGTGTTCTTAAGTGTGTGAGCAATTTACTTCATGCCTACTGACACTGATCACACATTACTTTGTCAACCCAGGTGGAGAAACAATAGTTCACTTATTACAGCAGTGAAACCGATAAGCTCTATATCTCCCTGACAACAGAGGGATTTGGGAATACAGATCCATAATTCATTGAAGGTGGCCTCACAGGTAGGTAGGGTCTTAAAAGAAATCTTTTGTCACATTGGCCTTCATAAATCAAAGTCCTGAGTACAGGAGTTGGGATGTTCTGTTGAATTTGTATAAGACATTGGTGAGGCCTAGTTTGGGGTGTTTTGTCCATTATGGGTCACCTACCTCCAGGAAAGATGTCAATAAGATTGCAAGAGTGCAGAGAACATTTACAAAGACGTTGCCAGGACTTGAAGATTTGAGTTACATGGAAAAGTTGAACAGGTTAGGATTTTATTCCCTGGAACATAGAAGAATGAGGGAGATTTGATAGAGGTCTACAAAATTATCAGGGGTATAGTTAGGTAAATGCAAGCAGGTTTTTTCCACTGAGGTTGAGAGGTGAAGGTTAAGTATTTCAGGAGAACATGATGGGGAACTTTTCCACTCAGAGGGAGGTGGGAGTATGTGGAACAAGCTGCCAAAGGAAGAGGTAGATGTAGGTTTCATTTCAATACTTAAGAGAAACTTAGATAGGTACATGGATGAGAGGGATAAGGAGGGCTATGGTCCGGGTGCCGGTCAATAGCACTTGGCAGATTGTGACCAGCCGAAGGGCCTGTTTTTGTACTGTAGTGTTTTAAAGCTCTAAGATATATTTTGGGTTTTATGTTCTATGTTCACCTTCTGAGTGTAAGAACAGTGAAATCAATGCATACTTAAACTGGCATACATCATTTTGCTCCCAGAATCTATACTGCAGTTCTTCAGGCAGTAATAGTTAATACAGTGGATTCTGGTTTATTTACACCTTTCGAGGCTAGTACATTTTTGGCCCAATTAAGCAGCTGCCCCAATTAGTCAATTTTTCATGGAAATAGCTGAAAGGGTATAAAAAGGCAAACTGAGTTAAAAAAAAATACAAAGTTAGTGAAATACAGAACAAACTAGAACACTACCAATATTACTTACAGTACTATAAAACTGTATTAGTTCCTAATCATTATCGACAGAGAAATGTATCCAGTGTATGCTGCCATGTTCTTTTGATTGACAGTAAATGAACAAAATCAGTGCAGACTTCTAATATGGATAATGGACTACTTTTGACGATTGTATCCTCCAAATCACCATTTTCATTGTAACATTCAAGATAATTGTTGATACCTTCAAATTCTTTGTAGTTCCTAACTTGTTGAAATAGTGAAATCATTTCATTTGCACTCCCAGACGTTTCTGGCATCTTTAAGTCTGAATGCTTGGAACTGCAGTGAGCAAAACAGTTCTGAATTGTCTTACTGATTATTTCTCACCAATTATCAGTGACAAAAATCACTGTTTTTGAAAACAAACACAAGTAACTGATGCTATTTAAAAACCTTGTGCTTGAGGCACAGTGTAGTGTCTAATGGCCAAGCAAATGCATACAACTGACACTAGTTAGAAACTGTTCAGCAACAGTCCACTGTCCCAATTAAGCAGCACAATGTCCAAAATAAATGAAGAGAATCTCAGCTATTTTCACAGATAGTTTTTGTTCCTTAAGAGTTGCCCCAAATAAATGGCTGTCCCAATTAACCGATGGCCCAATTAACCAGAATCCAATCTATATCATTCAGTTCACGGAGTCTATACTGCCATTACTCAAACACTAGTGGTTAATAGTTAAAAGGCTAAGTTTTGCACTGAAAGAGTTACACTACTTTGAAAGAAGCAGTTTTAATAATAGTCACAGATGAGTTTCACTTGAAGGCCGTCCAATCACTTGTTATTCTCATTGTATTTTATGATGAGTTTTCATTCACACCACACCAGAAACAATTCATGATTAAATGTTAGGATGAAAGAAAGCACATTCCTTGAGATAAAAATAACAAAAAGGTGCAAAAAGTATTCATCAGCAGAAGAATAAAATTGCATTTGGACAGTTTCAAGTGTTGACATGTTAATGTCAGAAGAAATAATCGAAAAGCTGCCAAAACAAAAATCCGACAGCAACTTCCCTGAACAACTTGATGTTTTGCCAAGTAATATTATATATTTCAAAAAAATTAAAACAAACTTTAAATTTTAAGCTGGCTAAACAAACAATAGATCTTAAAGCAATGAAGAAAACCTGTTGTGACAGGCACACTCTGATCGTGACATGAGGAACTGTAAATGGGGGAACTGAAAATTGCTTAAATCAGGCACACGGTATTGATGGACTGTCTCTTTCAAGTTCTTGCAGGGCCTCAGATAAACCTCTCTGGTATAAAGCTATCAGTTCTCATGGAGCAGCACTGAACTGACTAGAATAATCATACCCTAGACCAATAATGAGGGGGAATTTCTTTAGCCAGAGGAAAGTGACTCTTCAGAATTCATTACCACAGACAGCTGTGGAGACCAAGACATTGTATAGTTATAGTGATTCCTGGAGTGGACCATTCAGGGCCCCAAACAGTTTTTCCGGGTGAGGCAACACTTCACTTGTGAGTCTGTTGGGGTCATCTATCGCATCCGGTGCTCCCGGTGCGGCCTCCCCTACATCGGTGAAACCCGACGCAGATTGGGGGACCGCTTCGTCGAGCACCTCTGCTCCATCCGCCACAACAGACAGGATCTCCTGGTTGCCAACCACCTCAACTCTGCTTCACATTCCCATTCGGAAATGTCCATACATGGCCTCCTCTACTGTCATGATGAGGCCAAACACAGATTGGAGGAGCGACACCTCATATACCGTCTGGGTAGTCTCCAGCTCCTTGGTATGAACATAGAATTCTTCAACTTCTGATAATTCCCTCCCCCTCCCTTCCCCCATCCCAGTTTCACTCTGCCCCCTCCCCCAGCTGCCTATCACCTCCCTCATAGTTCCGCCTCCTTCTACTACCCATTGTGCTTTCCCCTATTCCTTCTTCACCTTTCCCTCCTATCGCCTCCCTCACCCCTTGATCTTTCCCCTTACTGGTTTTTCACCTGGAACCTACCAGCCTTCTCCTTCCCACCCTCTCCCCACCTTCTTTATAGGGCCTCTGCCCCTTTCCTCTACAGTCCTGACGAAAGGTTCCGGCCCGAAAAGTTGACTGATTGTTTCCACGGATGCTGCCCGACCTGCTGAGTTCTTCCAGTGTGTTGTGAGTATAGTTATAGTGAGGTTGATAGGTTCTTGATTAGCCAGGGTGTCAAAGGTTACAGGGAGAAGGTAGGAGAATGGGGATGAGAGGGATAATAAATCAGTTATGATGGAATAACAGTGCTGAATGGTCTCATTCTGCTCCTATGGCTTATGGTCTTAATTTTCAATTACTTAACCTGCAATTTCTTAGATAACTAATATTCTGATCCCGGGTTTAAGATGGAACTACCAAACACATGGGACAGCTCACAGTTAGTTCAAAAGGCAAGAAATTCAACTAAAAACATGACTAATCACACCTTTTTCTGAAGTAAATTGTGGTAAACTATCACTGCAAATAATGAAGGGGCAAGTGAAGGGATGAACTGTGCTGGTACATTGCAGAATCGATGCAGATGGAGTGAGCCATGCAGAGGGGAGTCGAGGCAGAAGAGTTCCGATGACTGTACAACTGGCTCGGGTCTAAGGTTGGATCGCTCGGTGTGCTGAGCCGATTTGGAGAAATCGAGAGCGGCTTCGGGCTGGATGGCAAGATTGGGTGGCACGTTCTGGGCCCAGAGCGAGTCACTGGGCAGTGCTTTCCAGGCCCGAAGATTTTTCAGTGCAGCGGTGCCCGGGTCCAACCGCAAGGTACTACACACGGTTTGGACAATTTACACGCTGGCCCAGATAAACTGGGAAGACAGGGTGTTGGGATCAAAGGCAAGAGCAGATTTTGCTCGCTCTCTGCAATGGTCACTCCTCCCTCCATGGTGTTGAGACTATGAAGACAGCCCTGGCTGCCGTGCTCTGTGCCCACTAATATGATGGACTGATACCGAGTCTGCGGGCCTACTCCAGGATTTGATCTAAGGACTCATTTTAGTTCAGGATGTTGTTGTTCGCTTCTATTGTTTGCATGATTTGTGTTTCTTCTCCCCCTTTCTCTGTGCATCAGCTGTTGGACTTTTTTTTAAATTGGATTCTTTCGGGTTTCTTGCTTTGTGGCTGCCTATAAGCAAACAATTCTCAAGAATGTATAATTTTATACATTCTTTGATAATAGATGTACTTTGAAACTTCAAAACTTTGAAATTTAATATTCAGGCAGTTATACAAAACTGTGCAATGTTCAATATATTAATGTAGTAAATTTCTCAGGTAACTTACTCTTGCGGCGTGCCAACATATTACACTGGGTAATATTCCTAAAGATAGATATTTAAATCTATACCTTCCACTAAATCACAACAGTTTTCAAACCTCATGCTTTAAGTCAGCCCTCTCATTCTCATTTCTTTCCATTTTATACACTCTACCCCACCTCCATTGTTTTGGCTTTGTCCGTGGGATGGTCAATTGTATTTGTTCTTGGAAGGGTTGACTTCCTGGCCAGAAAATTTCTGAATTAAATTCTAGTATTGGCATCTGCATTGCCTTGGTTGTTGTGCCGACCAGGCCCTCGTGCCGCAATGTCACCCGCTATAGCCGCCCAGGAGAGGATATGCCAGAGGCAATGCGAGAGAAAACAGAGGCCTATGAGAATACACTGGAATCCATGCTGGTTTGAGGGCTGACCCTTCCCGTTGGTGCTGCCCTCCGGTGTTCGCTCGGTGAAAGAAATTCCTGTTGGTGCTGCCCTCCAGTGTTTGCTCAGTGAATGACATGCTGGATTGCATTCGCTGCAGCTGCGTGAGTGCATGTTGAGGAACTGCTGCATGCTTGTTCTTGCAGAAAGGTAGATCCAGGACAACATCCCATGTACCATCAATCTACAGACCATGACACAGGATCTTGGGGCCTTATTATTTGTTTTGTGACTGTATGATTTTCTGCTATCTTAACTAAGTGCTGTGTGTGACTGTTGGGACTACGTTTTGCACCTTGGCCCCAGTTGTTCCATTTGGATGTACACCTGCGTATGGTTGAATGATAATTCAACTTGAACTACATTAAAATGCACCATTAAACTTTTAATTCCCCAGTGTGCATGAAAATCATTACCTGACTTGCTGAGTTCCTCCCGCATTTCGTGTCTGTTATTCAAGGTTTCCTGCATGTGCAGATTCTCTTGTGCAACAATATTTGGAGGCTGTCCTAATAAAATCCCAATTTCAATATCCAAATAAGGCAATGTCGGTACATCAGAAAAAAACTGATACATTCTTCTGAAGGCACCCAGTTCCAAGAAAACCAAAAACTGTCAACACTCTACTCACACTATCTTTGTTTTGCCGTGATCCAGAGGAAATTTTGCTTACCACAATTAATTATCCTCATAAAGGAGGTTACACTTTTCGATGTCGAACTTAATCATGATCAGCCAAACGTTAGAGCATTTTCCAAAATATATGCTCACCACATTATTGAAGTATTTCAAGTTCACGTTTACTTGTTGTTTGACTGCACACAGGTATACGGCTAAACGAAACATCACTCCTCTGGGGCCATGGCGTAAAACGCAGTACATACAGTATCACACAGCACATATAGTTATGATAGCACATACAGTCACAAAATAGTATTAGCACAGGTAATATAAACAATATAAGCACAAATAATATTAACTTAATAGCAAATTAATAATTAATGTATATGACCGTGGAACTTTTCTATATACTAAGGGTGTTCAAAAAACTGATAGTAAGTGGCACCCAATAATGGGAAAATGAATATAGACAGCAATGATCTATTAAAGAGCCCAAATGAGATGGAAAGATCAGAGGCACAAGAGCTTCTGCAGATGCTGGAAATCCAGATTAACACACACAAAATGCTGGAGGAGCTCAGCAGGTCAAGCAGCATCTGTGGAGATGAATCAACAGCCGGCGTTTTGGGTTGAGCCCCTTCATCAGGACTAGAATGGAAGGGGGAAGAAACCTGAATAGAAGGTGGGGGAGGGGGAGGAATATAGACTACAAGATGATAGGTGAAGCCAGGTGAGGGGAAAGATGAAATGAGAAGCTTTTACCCCTTCACTTCTGCTCACCTGCCTATCACCTCCCTCTAGTGCTCCTCCTCCTTCCCTTTCTTCCGTGGTCCACTACCTACTCCTACGATATTCCTTCTTCTTCAGTCCTTTACCATTTCTACTCATCACCTCTTAGCTTCTCACTTCACCCCCTCCACCACTGATCTCCCTCCTGGCGTTTATCCTTGCAAGCGAAACAAGTGCCACACCTCCCCATATACCTGCTCCTTCACTACCATTCAAGGCCACAAACAGTCCTTCCAGGTGAGGCAACACTTCACCTGTGAGTCTGTTGAGAACATCTACTGCATCCTGTGCTCCCAGTGTGGCCTCCTGTATATCGGTGAGACCCAAAGTAGATCAGGAGACCGCCTCACCATTCACCTATGCTCCATCAACCAAAAAAAGCAGGATCTCTTGGTAGCCATCCATTTCAATTTTATTTCCCATTCCCATTCCAATATGTTGGTCCAAGGCCTCTACAGCTGTGATGAGGCTCACTCAGGTTTGAGGAACAATACTTCATATTCCATCCGAGTCATCTCCAACCTGATGGCATGAACATCGACTTCTTGAACTTCTGGTAACTACCCCTCCCCCTCCCTGTTTTCCTCTCCCTCCTATCTCCGTACCTGCCCATTACCTCCCTCTGGTGCTCCTCCCTCTTTCCTTTCTTCCAAGGTCTTTTACCCACTCCTGTCAGATTACCCCTCCTCCAGCCCGTTATCTCTCGGTTTCATCTATCACCTGCCAACTTGTGCTTCTTCCTATCTTCCACCCCACTTCTTGCTCTGACTTCTCATCTTTCTTCCCAGTCATTATGCAGAGTCTCTGCCTGAAACTCTGACTGTTTACACTTTCCCATAGGTGCTGCCTGACCTGCTGAGTTCTTCCAGCACTTCGTGTGTGTTAAAAGATCAGTGATCTGGATAGGTTCTAGTAAAAATCCATGGATCACTCTGTGGGTAATCTATATTTGATTCACCATGTTTTCAAGCTCACACATCATTATGGAAATAAAAACATACCCTGGATATCGTCGTTGAAAGTGCAGTATTTGTTACGGTACTTGTCCAATAGATGAAATGCATTGGCGTTACCAAAATCCTCAAACTGAATGAGGCAGTTTTGACCATATCTAAAAAGCAAAAAAGAAGTGTTGATTGCATGAATAAATGTTTTTCTCTGGTAATTTAATTGAACAATCACAAAATGGTTATAGCACTGAAGGCTGCCATATGACCCAGCTTTTCTGTAAGAGCTCGCTACTAAAGCAACTCATGAGTTTTATTCTCTGGCCTACTCTACATAACTTTGCAATGTTTTTCTCACCAGTTTTGCCCATTTCCCTCCTTTAGGCCACAATGGAACTGTCTTCCATTCCCCACTCTGTCCTCTTACCTCCTTTCTTCCCCTACCTATCGCCACCACTGGTGCTCCTCTTCATTCCCTTGGTCCTCTCTCCTCTCCTATCAAATTCCTTCTTCTCCAGCCCTTTGCTTTTTCCACCTATCATCTCCCAGCTTCTCACGTCATCCGCCCACCCACATTGCTTCATCTATCACCTTCTAGCATGTCCTCCTTCCCCTCCCCCCACCTTCTTATTCTGTCATCTTCCCCATTCCTTGCCAGTCCTTGTGAAGAGTATCGGCCTGAAATATTCACTGTTGCTTCATTTCGATAGATGCTGCCTGATTTGACGAGTTCCTCTGGCATTTTGTGTGCATCACAAAGGAACCTGCCTTCACCCCATCTGTACTTATTGTACAGTATTTCAGATTCCACCATTTGCCACACAAAAAAAATCTCATGTCTCTATTAATTCTCTTCTCTTTTATTTTAAACTGTGACCTCTAGTACCGAACCACTTCACCACTGAGAAGATTCTCCACTAAATAGTTCAAAATTCTCAACTTTTCCTGAACTTCTCCCAGACACCCTCACCCCCACCCCCCGACCCCAGCCTTCACTTGGTGATAAACAACCCCTGTCTATCCAGACTATCTTTGTAACCATTGTGCTTTAGCCAGGAATGATTCTCATAAATCTCTTCTGAACTTCCCCAAAGCCTTCGCATCATTCTGATAAGAAAGGTCATTGGATTTAAACACAATACTCCACTTCAGCACAATAATGCACCATAAGACATAAGAGCGGAATTGGACCATCATTGGTCCATTCAGACCATCAAATCTGCTCCATCATGGCTGACTTATTATCCTTCTCAACCCCCATTCTCCTGCCTTTTTCTCTTAATCTTTGACAACCTTACTAATCAAGGACCTATAAACCTTTGCTCTAAATATACCCAGTGACTTGGCCTTCACAACCATCTGTGGCATGAATTCTACAGATTGACCACATTCTGGCTAAAGAAGTTACTCCTCATCTCTGTTCTAAGGGTATGTTGAGGGTGTGCCCTCTGGTCCTAGACTCCTTGACCACTGAAAACATCGTCATCCACCCTATATTCGAGGTATTTTCAATATTCAATAGTTTTCAATGAGATCCCTTCTCATTTTTCTAAATGCCAAAGAGTATAGGACCAGAGCCAATTAACACACCTCATAGATTAAAATTTTCATTTCTGGGATCATTCTCATGAACCTCCTCTGGAGCCTCTCCAAAGGCAGCACATCCTTTCCTAGATAAGGAGCCCAAAACTGCTCACAATATTCCAAGTGCAGCCTGACCAATGCCTTATAAAGCCTCAGCATCTCATCCTTACTTCTATATTCTCGTCCTCTTGAAATGAATGCCAACATTGCACTTCCCTTCCTTACCACTGACTTAACCTTTAATCTTTAAGGAATCCTGTACAAGGACTGTACAATTTCTCTGTTCGTCATCAAAACTGTTCTGAGTTCTGCACTATTATTAGCGTTGTGTCATTGGTTCTTTGTACTGATCTGACAAGCTTTACACTCAAAGTACAAAGTAAATTTATCATCAAGGTACTTGTCCGGTTCTTTGAGTTTGTCATAGCGGGGGAGGTAGTGGGGAATATGCTCCCATTCCCACGTCCTCAAAGGGCCTCTGACAATCAAGTCCAGCTCTTGGTCTTCAGCATGGTTGGCAGCTCAACTAGGAGAAAGAAGACTCTGACCTCAAACCTCTGTTCCCTTGCAAATCTACCCACTCATGGGGAAGACTTTGGAAGTAAATCCAGAGGAAAAATCAGGAGCTGGAGTCCCTACGTTGAGTTTAACACTGACTGGCAACTCCTGTGATGCCACTGGTGCCAACCTCTATAGGTCTCTGCCGTTCCCTTCAATTCATCAGTTGTGTGGAGAGGGGGAGCTTGCTACATGGGCAACAGCTTGCTCCCCATATTGTACTGTCCTGTCTTGTGCACTTGGCTTGCATATCACATCGACAGTTTTATCCTTGGTTGACCCTGACTAACAGAGGGCCTCAATCATATATATGATCATACTCTACCCTCAGGTTCATTTTCTTGCAGGCATTCACAGTAAATATAAAGAAACAGTGCAGAATCAATAAAAACCAATATGCAAAAGACAACAATCTGTGCAAATACAAAAAAAATCTAAACAACAATAATAAATAAATAAGCAACAAATATCAAGAACATGAGATGAAGAGTCCGTGAAAGTGTGTCCATAGGTTGTGCGAACAGTGCAGTGAAGGGAGCGAGTGAAGCTGAGTGAAGTTAACACCTCTGGTTTAAGAGCCTGATAGTTGAGGGATAATAACTGTTCCTCAATCTGGTTTTTTGGGTCTTGAGGTTTCTGTACCTCCTTCCTGATGGCAGCAGTGGTGTGGAGAGGGGGAGTTTATTACATGGGCAACAGCTTGCTCTCCATATTTTACTGTCCTGGCTTGCGCATCACATAGACAGTTTTATCTTTGGTTGCCTCTGACCAATGGAGGGCCTCAATCATATATATCACCACATTCTACCCCAAGATTAATTTTCTTGCAGGCATGAAAGGGGATGGTGGGGGTCCTTGATGATGGATGCAGCTTTCTTGCAACAGCGCTCCATGTAGAGGTGCTCAATGGTGGGGAGGGCTTTATCCGTGATGGGCTGGGCCATATCCACTACTTTCTGTAGGCTTTTCTATTCAAGAGCATTGGTGTTTCCATGGATGCAACTAGCCTATAGTTTGCCCACCGCACATCTATACAAGTTTTAGATGACTTGCCAGATTTTCACAAACCTGCCATCTGGCCAGTGTTTCCTCAGATCTCTGCTTTTGTGTCAGAAGGACACCTAATTCAAAAGGTGTATGTGTTAGTAGTTTAATTAGTCACGTGGGTATAACTGGGCCATGGGCTGGTTGGGCAAGGAGGGCTTGCTACTGTGCTGTATCCCTAAATAAAATAAATTAATTAAATTAATCTGAATCCGTGTCGGCCTAGATTAATCAGCTCAAATCCCAGAGTTGCATTTCAACCTACAATTTACCAAGTCAAATATGGAATGCTAACAACTAAACCAAGATGTCAATAAAGCAGGTTCCTAAGTCCAGCTATCGGGTTAAAATAAGCGGAAGGCACAGGGTCAGTTTATATTTGTTAAAACCATTAAATTATATTTAACATTATGCCTGTCGTATTCTGCAAGTCTGTCCAAGTCAGGCAACGTCTACGCAGGAGAACAAATAGTTGACATTTCAGGCTGAGACCCTTCATCAGGACTGGAAAGCAAGAGAGAGAATTAAAAGGTGGAGGAAGGGGAAGGAGTACAAGTTATAAGGTGAGAGGTGAAGACGGGTGAGGGGGATAGGGGGATGGTGGGTGGGTGGGGGAAGGGATGTAAAGTGAGACTCATGGAGGAGATAAGTGGTAAAAGTCTACTACCTTCCTCTGGTGCCCCTCCTTCATCCCTTTCTCCCATCATCCACTCCCCTTTCCTATCACATTCCATCTTTTTCAGTCCTTATCACACCTCACTATCTGGTGCCTGACGAGGGTCACCAGTTGATAAAAAAAAGGGGTTTATTTAGCACTAGGGAGAAAAAGTGCAAAAGCTGCCATAAGGTGGTGAAGAAAAATATTTACATGTAGACAAATGAAAAATAACATGCATGTCCAAAAATTTACAAGTATACGGAGGCTTTCTCCACAGCCCACTTCATCTTCAACTTTTCAATATAAATAAACAAACCATTATTTACCAGCTGTCTACTCCCAACCTCTCTAGCAAAGCCAGACTGAGTATCTGAATCTGCTTAAGTCTGGCCTAAAAGGACCAGGAAATTCTGCTATTGGTCTTGGGTGGGGGGATGTGGGGGGGGGGCAATAATCATGTGATCAGACCATAATAATTATTGCAGACGCAGAAGTGGAACATTTTAAACAGGGATTCTAATATCCTATAATTTTATTCCACAACAATTGAATTAGTCAAACTCATAGATCAGTATCCACATGCTCAGATGAATATAAAAGAATAATGCCTCCGCACCAGTGGGGATGTCTGTGTAGGGTGTAGTGTGCCTGCTCCCCCTAACCCAGGCATTACTTTAGGACACCACAAACTGTCCCTTGGGTCTTTTGGGGCCATGACTCGAAGGAACAGGAATTGAACCAGGGCAGCCATCTTCATCAGACCAGTCTCCACAGCCGTTCCCCCATCACATTTCCACCACATTTTCCATTCTGCATCTGAACTGAAAATACTTCATACAAGAAGGGGCTTTAGTGGGATATCTACTGTTGGCTAGAAAGAACAACAGTCTACAAATTAGTGAATTCAAACAAATCGAGGACAGTGGAAGCACACAGACTAATTGTCTTTGTTTTTGCCGCGTGCTTGGTGATGGAGGCTGCCATTTTGTGAAGACACTCTATTCTCCATTTTGTGAGCTTGACATGCTGGGGTTGATCAATGTTTTAAAGAAGACACAATGATGCATCAGGTAATCTGCTGGACTGGAGATCATTTCCAAATAAGAAGTTATTTGTGAGGTGTTCTTTGGTTGGATATAACATGCAGGATTGTGAACGTTGGGGTTGGTGTCTGCCTGGAGTGATTCCAGCTGTTTGCTGATTGACAACAAAACGCCTTAAATTATCAACTGCCACTTGACGGGAAGAGGGCAATAAATGGATAGCAACACACACAAAATGCTGGAGGAATTCAGCAGGTCAGGCAGCATCGATGGACGTTTCAGGCCTAGGGATGCTGGCTTGGAGCAGAGCCAATAACAAGGTGTCACAGGTCAGACACATGACCTGTAGCCAATGACACTTGAATGCAATATTTGAATTGATATAAAAGTGGATGCTCCGTGTGTGCTGGCAGCAGTAACTTCGAAGAACAACCATCACAGATACAAGCGTGATCAACCCCACGTGGCGAGTGAATCGGGACCACGAGGTTATCCTGGACAGCGTAGAGTCCTTTGCCCGGGTAATACCTTTGCTATTCAGGAGAGTCAGGGATACTTAGCGGGTGTGCACACAAGGTATTTAGTGTATGAATTCATCTACTTGTCAGTAAATACAGATCTCTCTGTGCCTCACTAATCATTGTTGTAAGGGGTATTTTTTTCCCCAACACTACAATTTGTTTCCTCTGAGTAGTCTCCACAGGCATCCGCCTCATTGCACTTGCCAATGCATTTTCAGTTCGAGAGGTAATGTGTGTGACGGGTGCCGTTCTGCTGTCTACAAACAGATGTAACGGTATGAGTGAAAATAAATGAAACTGCTTGGATTGCTTGTGTCTAGAATTCTTATTTTTATGAGTTATAAATCAGTAGAGCATGTTAACTGAAGGGATGGTTTTGATTAGCCAAGCTAGCAATTGTTTTACTGTTGGGGTGTATAAACGCTGAACTCCCAAGAACTGCAGAAGGAGAGGACAAAGTGTGTGAACTACTGAGGGGAAGTAGAACAGGGACAGAATGAGGAGGAGTGACTAACTCCAGGGCAAGGTTAACAGGAGAATTAGCATTGCCAACCTGTTCTGTCACAGTCCTTTACCTTCTTCCCAGATACTTACTTCATTCCCCACTGCCACCCACTAAACTTTCCCCTCACCTGGTCTCACATATCACCTGCCATCTTGTACTTCTCCCCCTCCTCCCTTCTTATTCTGACTTTTGCACCTTTCCTTTCCAGTCCAGGTGCTGGACCTCGGCCCAAAACATTGATTGTTTATTCCTCTCCCTAGATGCTGCCTGACCTGCCAAGTTTCTCTAGCACTTTGTGTGTGTTGCATGTGAGTTCCAGCTTCTGCAGCATCTCCAGTGTTTGTGTCTGTCCAAATCCCCTACAGTAAGTAGATTACTCTTGAAGTCTGTCCACTTCTACATTGCCATAAGCAGTAAAGTAGTTATACACAGCAAACTTTCTGCTGAATGCGTTCGAGAGAAAAACAGCAACGTCGGTGGCCTAGATGCAAAAAAACTGAGGCAGATTTCAAAACAGAAGCATGAGACAAAATATAAAATTAATGGACCAAGTCATAAAAGGCCTTTAGTTTTTGGAAACCCAATACTTTATTTCCATAGTTCTGACCATCAGAAATGAGTACTGGGAAATGCCTTTTCATGTCATCCTCCAGCAATAAGAATACAAAAGCCAAGAACAGCACATCAGTCTCTTGCTCATTCAATTGGCATTGGCCAAGTTTTTTTTTTCCTCAGGGGCTACATTTCATTCTTATTCTACAAGAAAACTGAAAGCATGTATAATCAGTGCTTATACCCTTGGTTGGTGATGTGAAATGTTAAACACCTAGCACCTGCCAAGACAATGAACTATTGTGAAGATAAACAAGGAAGAATTCACTCTGTTGGCATGAGCCCAGACCAAGCCAGACTGCATGAAGTGCTTTCTGCTCACTCTCCTGAAGAACAGTTCGTGAAAGGCAAAAGACACAAAATGCTGGAGGAACTCTGTAGGTCAAGCAGCATCCATGGAAATGAATAAAGAGTCAACATTTCCGGCTGAGGCCCTGGATCAGAACTGGAAAGAAAGGGGGAAGATGACAGAATAAAAAAGTTGGTGGGGGTGAAGGAGGACAAAATAGAAGGTGATAGGTGAAGCCATCTCGAAGTAAGAAGCTGGGAGGTGACAGGTGGGAAAGGTAAAGGGCTGGAGAAGAAGGAATCTGATAGGAGAGGAGAGTGGACCATGGGAGAAAGGGGAGGAGGAGGGACACCAAGGGGAGGTGATAGGTAGGTGAGAAGAAGAGGCCAGAATGGGTAACTGAAGAAGAGGGAAGTGTGAGGGAAAATATTACCGGGTGGTAGAGAAATCAATATTCATGCCGTGAGTTTGGAGGCAACCTGGACAGAATATGAGGTATTGCTCCTCCAAGTTGACAGTGGCCACATCATGGCAGAAGAGGAAGCCATGGACCAACATGTCAGAATGGATATTATGAAAAGTGGCTTTGGCTACAGTCTAAGAACAGGAGACAGATTGAGAGCTGCCCCTTTGGGATCTGGACTCAGGTTCCAGTCTCATTAATTAATTGTGAATCTTCACCAACTGGTTCAGGTTAAAAGAGAGGAGGTAACCTTAACCCACTTTCAAACAACTACAAGCAGCCACAAGAAACAGTAAACGGACATACAGGGTTGAAGTCTCAGCTACATTGATCATGGGCGCAACCCTCCCCTCCTTTGAGGATGTTGTTAGAGAGGCAGTGCCCTCACCATCTGAGATATGCCCTCTCCTCATTGCTACATCAGGAAGGAGGTACAGGAGCCTGAAGACCCACACTCAATGATGCAGAAACAGCCTCTTCAGCTCCACCATCAGGTTTCCGAATCATCCATGAATAAGACCCCGTTATCTCTTGTTTGCATTTTGTTTCGTAACTTACAGTAAAGTTTATGTCTTTGCAAAACAATATTTCATACAACATAGACTATTACAGCAGAGTACAAACCTTTCGGCCCACAATGTTGTACAATCGTTTAACCTACTCCAAAATCAACCTAACCCTTCCCTCCCACATAGCATAGGCCTCCATTTTTCAAAGGTTCAAAAGGTCAATTTTATTATTAAAGTATACAACTCTGAAATTCTTCACAAACAAGAGAAAATCTGCAGATGTTGGAAATCCAAGCAGCACACACAAAATGCTGGAGGAACTCAGCAGGACCGGAGGCATCTATGGGAAAGAGTACAGTCAACGCTTCCGTCTGAAACCCTTCGGCAGGACTGGAGAAAAAAGCTGAGGACTAGGTTTGAAAGGTGGGGGGAGGGGAGAGAGAAGCGGCAGGCGACAGGTGAAACTTGGACGGGGAGGTATGAAGCAAAAAGCTAGGAAGTTGATTGGTGAAAGAGACAGAAGGTCATGGAAGAAAGAAGAAAGGGGGGGGGAGAGGGAGGAGCACCAGAGGGAGGGAGATAACTTGAGAGAGGGAAAAGGGGATGGGAAATGGTGAAGCAGGGAGTGGAGGCATTACTAGAAGTTTGAGAAATCAATGTTCATGCCATCAGATTGGAAGCTACCCAAACGCAGTATAAGGTGTTGTTCCTCCAACCTAAGTGTGGCCTTATCCCGACAGTGGAGGATCATCCCTCGTCCTCCAAGTTTCACCTAACGCCTGGCGTTTCTCTCTCCCCTCCCTCCACCTTTCAAACCTACTCCTCAGCTTTTTTCCTCCAGTCCTGCTGAAGGGTTTTGGCTCGAAATGTCGACTGTACTTTTTTCCATAGATGCTGCCTGGCCTGCTGAGTTCCTCCAGCATTTTGTGTGTGTTTCTCTGAAATTCTTCAATTCTCTGGGTAGCCATGAAACCAAGAAAGAAAAGAAAGGCAGCACGATCATCAACCCCCAAATCCCCCCACCCTGCAAAAAAAAATGAACAAAACTGGAACAAGCACATCAACCCCAAAATCCCTCCTCCTGCACAAAAACCGAGCAAAACAGATCGGGTACATCGACCGCAAAATCCCTTCTCCCTACAAAAAAAATTGCACAAAACTGATCAGGCACATCAACCCCAAAATCCCTCTCTCAGCACAAGAAAACTCCCGAGAAGATTGTTTTTTTTCTTTCAAAGTTCAAAAAAGATGAAAAAGTTCACAATAAATTTACTATCAAAGTATATACACATCACCATATACTATCCTGAAATTCATTTTCTTGCAGGCATTCACAGTAAATACAATGGAACAGGGTAGAATCAATGAAAAATCCACACACAAGACAGGCAAACAATCGGAATGCCAAAAAAAAACAACTGTGCAAATACAAAAAGAAAACAAAAACGAATGAGTAATAATATGTAAACATTAAATATCAAGGAAATCAGATGAAGAATCTTTGAAAGTGAGTCCATAGGTTGTGGGAACAGTTTGGTATTGGGGTGAGTGAAGTTTGATGGTCCAAGAGCCTGCCGGTTGAGAGGTAATAACTGTGCTGGACCTGATGGTGTGGGTCCTGAGTCCATGTACCTATCAAAGACCCTCTTAAGTGTCTCTAATGTATCTCTCTCTCCCAGCACCCCGGCAGTGTGTTCTCTCAGTGGGATTTGTCTCAAGTTGTCGCACAGTAGGACCAGGGGAGCTGGCTGGACTTGCACTATGTCAGATTCAGATTCAGTTTCAATTTCTTATCACACGTCCATCAAAACACACAGTGAAATGAGTCATTTGCTTCCATTCAAATCAGTGAGGTTTGCCCACTAATGTCGCCACACTTCTCAGGAACTGCTGAAGAAGCAGAAGACCACAAATATGCACTCAGTGGCAACTTTATCTGGCACAGGAAGTACTGAGACAGTGGCCATTGAGTGTAAGTGATTCATTTGTTTATCACATCTACATCAAAAGATTTGGTGAAATATGTAATTTGCGTTAACAACCAACACAACCTGAGGATGTGCTGGGCGCAGCCCACAAGTGTCGCCACACATCCTGATGCCAACATGGCACTCCCACAGTGTTCCGGAGAACAACACAAGCAACAATGACAACCACAACAACAACAGCAATGATAACCCAACAGTAAAACAATAGCTCATTTGCCCTTGAAAGTTGTCAGAAAGTAGTAGAAATAAATGTGTAGGTCGTTTTCTAAATGGGGAGAAAATTAAACAATCTGAGATGCAATGGGACTTGGGAGTCTTTGTGCAGGACACCCTGAAGGTTAACTCGCATGTAGAGTCGGTGCTGACGAAGGCAGATGCAACGTTAGCATTCATTTCAAGAGGTCTAGAATACAAGAGCAAGGATGTAATGCTGAGGCTTTATAAGGTACTGGAGAGGCCTTACCTTGAGTATTGTGAACAGTTTTGGGCTCCTCATCTAAGAAAAGATGTGCTGGCATTGGAGAGGGTTCAGAGGGGGTTCACAAGAATGATAAAGGGTTATCATACAAGAAACATTTGATAGCTCTGGGTCTGTACTTGCTAGAATTTAGAAGGATGAGGGGGAACTCATTGAAACCTTTCAAATGTTGAAAGGCCAAGACAGAGTAGATGGGGAAATGATGTTTCCCATGGTGGGGGAGTCTAGGATAACAGGGCACAGCCTCAGGATAGAGGGCATCCATTTAAAACAGAGATGCAGAGAAATTTCTTTAGCCAAAGGGTGGTGAACTTGTGGAATTTGTTACTACAGGCAACTGTGGAGGCCAGGTCATCGGGTGTATTTAAGACAGAGCTGGTCGGTTCTTGATTGGACATGGTATCAAAGGGTACAGGGAGAAAGCCGGGGAGTGGGGCTGAGGAGGGTAAAAAAGAATCAGCCATGATTGAATGGCAGAGCAGACTCAATGGGCCAATGGCCTAATTCTGCCCCTCTGTCTTATGGTCTCATGGAAATGTAATGCAAGTTACATGCAAATTCCCTTCACGTGTCCGCATGATCATTTAACTGGAAATTACTTCAAAGTTCAAGGTAAATTTATTATCAAAGTTTTATTACGTACAGTGGCCATTTTATTAAGTACACCTGCTCATTAATGCAATCATCTAATTAGCCAATCATGTGGCAGCAACATCATGTATTAAAGCGTACAGACATGGCCAAGAGGTTTAGTTGTTATTCAGACCAAACATCAGAATGGGAGAAGATTGGAGGTGGGGGGGGGGGGCTGACCTTTAGAACCATCTGTACAAACTGGCACTTTAGCAGTGAGAACTGAAGTCTCGAAAGTGCACAACGTCTGCGTTGTGGTGCGTGCAGGCCAAATCGAGGTGGCAGGCAGGAGAGCAAGGAACGACCTGTGGTTTGGACGATTTAAGCACCAGGCCAGATTGAAAATGTCAGGGTGTCGGGGCCAGAGGTGAAGGACTGGCCTATTAAACTCACTGCTCCATGAGGTTTGCTCGTCTCTGTGCTGAACTGAGGCTGCAGACTGCAACTAATGGGCTCCTGAATTGGCTGCAGTGATGACAGGCTTCGTGGCTGTAGACTCACTCTCCTGAACTTCAGTTCTCAATGTAATTTGCTTATTTTTATTGTTTGCATGATTGTTTTTTCCACACATTGAGTGTCTGATGGTCTTCCATTTCTTAATGGGTACTATTGGGTTTCTTTGTTTTGTGGCTGCCTGTAAGGAGACAAATCACAAGCTTGTACGTGGTATACATACTTTGATAATAACTGTAATTTCAACTTTGAGATGTGATATAAGTGACTTTGACTGTGGAATGATTGTTGGTGCCAGACAGGGTGATTTGTATGTTACCATATACTACCTTGAGATTCATTTTCTTGCAGGCCTTAAAAGGAAAATAAAGAAATGCAATAAAATGCATTAAATACTATAAATAACAAAGACTGAAAAAATGACCAATGTGCAAAAGAAGACAAATCCTGCAAATAATAAAAATGTACATAAATAACACTGAGAACGAGTTGCAGAGTCCTTGAATGTGAATCTGTACACTCAGTGGCCACTTTATTAAGTACACATGCTCATTAATGCAAATAGCTCATCAGACAATCATGCATAAAAGCATGCAGGCATAGTTAAGAGATTCAGTTGTTGTTCAGACCAAATATCAGTACGGGGAAGAAATGTGATCTGGGTGACTTTGACCATGGAATGAATGTGGGTGTTAGACGGAGTGAAATAAGTATCTCAGAAATTGCTGATTTCCTGGGAATTTCACACATAACAGTCTCTAGAATTTACAGAAAATGGTGCAAAAACAAAAAACATCCATTGAACAGTTGTTCAGTGGGTGAAAATGCTCTGTTATTGAGAGAGCACAGAGGAGAATGGTCAGACTGGTTAAAACTGACAGGAAGACGACAGTAACTCCAGTAAGCACCCATTAAAACAGTGGTGTGTAGGAGAGCATCTCTGAACACACAACACACCGAACCTTGGAGTGGACGGGCTACAGCAGCAGAAGACCATGAACATACACTCAGTGGGCAATTTATTAGGTAGAGGAGGTCCATTATAAAGTGGTTGCTGACTATAGGTTGTGGAGTGCTACACATTTTCTAGCTCAAGTCTTATCTGTGAGATTTTAGCTGACATGCGATGGAGCAGGGAGCAGTGGTAGAGGGTGGCGACTGGATAGATGTCCACACATCTTGAGCCAAATGAAAAAAATCTGTGAGATAACCCATCTAAATTTCTGTCCAATCTGCTGCGAGACTTAGCTTGCTGATGCCAATTGCTCCTCAGACTGGGACCAGATCCAATGACAGTTTGCTGAATACCCAGATGGAATTCATCAAGATTTATCCATAAATAATGCACTTCTGAGACAGTCACTGGAGGTCAAAAAAGATATTGTTATTTTTAGTCTATGCTGCCAAATATTAGACATTTATTTTTGGAACTAAATATATTTCAAACAGAGTAATAGTGACAGTTGAGAAAAAAATGGAAGATATTGGTGAAATTTCATGATCATGAACCCCCACATGCGCCAAGGAGGTGTAATGGTTAGCATGACACTTAGCGCATCCGAGTTCAGAGTACAACTCCGATATCCTCTGGAAAAACATACAATGCAGGAGTATTGTATATTTTTGTGTGTTTAATATTTCAGTAATATTTGAGTATTAATGCAAATATATTGTTTAAGTATTCTTTGTTGTTTACTCAATATATTGAGGGTTAATGTGAAGGACATAAATGGCATACGTCACAAGTATGTGCCTCATTTAAAAGTTAAGACAAATATATACCAGTTATCTCCCAGCTCCCTTGTTTTCCTCTCAATTAATTTTTATCTTTTGGAGCTACAAAAAATAACACATTGGAACCACAAAACGTCTTGCAAAACAACTTCCCCGCTTCAAGCCCCATCTCAGTTATTTTATGAGAAATTTGCGATCTCAACACTAAATATTCCACATTGTTTCTAAAAGTGCTCAGCTCAATGCCAAATTTCACATAAATGTGATCAGACTTCTCAGGAATGCTGTTAGGGGGCTTATGACAGGTACCAGTAACTTTTCGGCAGCTATGTTTATTGTATAGATTTTATGTGGAATGTTTCACTCCTGGACAATTTATCTCAGGCTCGTACTTTCCCCTTCAATTGTTTGCACTGGGGACAGTAGTATTGAAAAATAACTGAAATATTCAAAAGGGTTTCAAATTATTCCCATTAGAGGCAGATGGAAGCCAGGCAGCTACTTGAGCCTGGTCTATCATTCACTG
This sequence comes from Mobula birostris, assembly GCF_030028105.1. NCBI lineage: Eukaryota > Metazoa > Chordata > Chondrichthyes > Myliobatiformes > Myliobatidae > Mobula > Mobula birostris. The sequence continues at coordinate 101,459,044 of NC_092371.1, read as the reverse complement.
GAGATCATGACTGATCCTGTGCTAAAAGTCGACTTTCGCTTATTTCTTTCATCTCCAAATAAAGTATGTGCTGGTTTCAGCCTTGAATAGAGCCTGACTCAGCACTGATTCCTTTCTGAAGTAGAGAATCCCAAAGATACACAATCTTCCAGTCCTGAAATTCCTCAAAAGCAGAAGATATATACAGTACTGCAAATGTGAAACAAGAACAGGATTCGCTCAAATTGCCAATTGGCTAAGCAGCACCTGTAGAGAGACAAGGTGGTATAATAGTTCAGGCCGATAACCTTGCAAAGACAAAGAAAAATTAAAAACTAGAGGGGCTTTAAGTTGCTGAAAAATGGAAATTTATCACGATTATATTACCAGGCTCCGGCAGGGTTGCTAAACTCTCCAGAAACTTTGCCACTACTTATTGCTTAACAGTAACACAGATGTCACTAAGTCACATGTGATCATGACTCATTTACATATACCACACGAGGCAGGCTCACTTTTTTAAAAAAAAAGGCAAAAGAGTATGCCTGCCCTTATCAACTAATCAGTATTTTTAAAAATTAACTTTAGAGCTGCCTTTGGTATGTCACAAAGTCTCCCCTATCCCGCTAGTTCAGTCTCTTCCTACCTACATCCATAACACTTCACATGCTCGGGATCTTTTCAATGATTTCAGGTTCCCTGGCCCCCATCATTTTATTTTTACAACGGATGTCCAGTCCCTGTAACCTCCATGCCCCACCAAGAAGGCCTTAAAGCTCTCCGTTTTTTTCTGGACACAAGACCTAACCCATTCCCCTCCACCACTCCCCTCCGGCTAGCAGAACTAGTCCTCCCTCTAAATAATTTCCCCTTTGGCTCCTCCTACTTCCTTCAAACAAAAGGTGTAGCCATATGCACTCGCCTGAGTCCTAGCTATGCCTACCTGTTTGTCGGCTATGTGGAACCGTCTATGTTCCAGGCCTACACTGGTGACCGTCCTGCACTTTTCCTACACTACATCAATGACTGCATTGGTGCTGCTTCCCGCACCCATGCTGAACTCATCGACTTCGTCCACTTCGCCTCCAACTTCCACTTTGTCCTCAGATTTATCTGGTCCATTTCTGACACCTCCCTCCTCTTTCTCAATCTCACTGCCTCTATCTCCAGAGATAGCTTATCCACTGACATCTATTATAAACCCACGGACTCTCACAGCTACCTGGACTATACCTCTTCCCACCCTGTTTCTTGTAAAAGTGCCATCCTCTTCTCTCAATTCCTCTGTCTCCATCGCATCTGCTCTCAGGATGAGGCTCTTCATTCCAGAACAAAGGAGGTGTCCTTCTTTTTCATAGATAGGGGCTCCCCTTCCTCCACCATCAACACTGCTCTCAACTGCATCTCTTCCATTTCGCGCATGTCTGCTCTTACCCCACCCTCCTGCCACCCTACCAGGAACAGGGCTCCTCTTGTCCTCATCTACCACCACATCAGCCTCCGTGTACACCTCCTCCCCTCTACCATTCAGGGCCCTAAACAGTCTTTCCAAGTGAGGCAACACTTCACCTGTGAGTCTGTTGGGGTCACATTCTGTGTCCGTGCTCCCAGTGTAGCCTTCTGTTTATCAGTGAGACCCAACGTAGACTGGGAGACCCTTCAACGAGCAAATACGTTCCGTCCACCAGAACAAGTGGGATCTCCCAGTGGCCACTCATTTTAATTCCACTTCCCATTACCATTCCGATATGTACATCCATAGCCTCCTCCACTGTTGTGATGAGGCCACACTTAGGTTGGAGAAACAACACCTTATATTCCATTTGGGTAGCCTCCAACCTAATGGCAGGAACATAGATTTCTTGAACTTCCAGTAATGCCCCCCACCCCACTTTACCATTTCTCATCCCCTTTTTCCCTCTCTCTCCTTATCTCCTTGCCCGCCCATCGCCTCCCTCCGGTGCTCCTCCCCCTTTTCTTTTTTCCACGGCCGTCTGTCTCTTTCACCATTTTACTTCCCAGCTCTTTTACTTCATCCTTCCCCCCTCAGGTTTCACCTCTCACCTTGTGTTTCTCCCTCCCCTCCCCCCACTTTTTAAATCTACTCCTCAGTTGTTTTTACTCCAGTCCTGCTGAAGGGTTTCGGCTCAAAACGTTGTGGACTCCTTTCCTAGATGCTGCCTGGCCTGCTGAGTTCCTCCAGCATTTTGTGTTTCGATCAGATTTCCAGCATCTGCCGCTTTTCTCTTGTTCAGCAAAGTCTCCAGCAAGTTTCTGCAGATGTACTGTGGACAGCATCGCTGTCAGTTAGGGAGGGGCCACTGCACAGCATCGGAAAAAGTTGCAAAGGGTTGTAAACTCAGCCAGCTCCATCGTGGGCACCAGCCTCCCCAGCATCGAGGACACCTTCAAAATGCAATGCCTCAAAAAGGCGGTATCCATCATTGAAAACACCCACCACCCAGGACATGCCTTCTTCCCTTTACTACCACCAGGAAGGAGAAACAGAGGCCTGAAGAGACACACTCAGTGTTTTAGGAACAGCTTCTTCCCCTCCGCCATCAGATTTCTGAACAGACAATGAACCCATGAACACCATCTCACTATATTGCTCTCTTCTTGTACTACCTATTTAAATTTTATTAATATTTCTTATGCTGCGCATGTATATATATATATATATTTTCATGAATAGCACTGTACTGATGCCACAAAACAACAGATTTCATGACATCTGTCAGTGATAATGAACATGATGTTGATTCTGGCTTGTTGACTGCTAGTATTTCACTGCCAGTTTCAAATTCTCTGTCTATGTCTGATCAGAAGATTAACTGGCGACTTGCACCTATCTGTTGCTAGCCAAGGAAATGACTGGGCTGTGGACTTCCTCTGTAACTCTGAGCTCCTCTGGCAGTAACTCCCTCAGGAAACTGGCCATCACTCCTTCCTTCCTGGGTTGGGATTCATTTTTCCAGATTTTGTTTTCTTCATCATTTTGGAAGCAATGAACCTTTCATAGTCTTGGCTAAATACTCTGAGTTCACTGGAAGGAATACTCTGCAGCACAGAGCACAGAAACAGGACCTTCAGCCCATCTAGTCTATCGTTCTGCCTAGTCCCATCGACCTGCAGCTGTACCATAGCCCTCTATACCTCTCCCTTTCATGTGTTGGGGAGTGGGGCCCTGTGCCCATCCTGTGTTGGCAGACAGTGCCAAGGTAGGAATGGGAATGGCCAGCTGCAGTGAAAGGGTTGGAGTAAGTGAGGTGTGGAGGAGGTAGCGACATGGCTCGGTAACCTTCATGGCGGTGCTCCAAGAAGACGGCATCCATCAGTAAGGACCCTAGCACTGGGACACGCCATCTTTTCCTGACTACCATCGTGGAGAAGGTGCAGGGGCCCAAAGACACACACTAATCATTCAGTAACAGCTTCTTCCTCTCTGCCATCAGGTTCTTGAACACGACTTCATATCAATTTCTATTCACTATCTACTTACATGGAACACAGAACATTACAGCACAGTACAAGCCCTTTGGCTCACAATGTTACACTGACGTTTTAACATACTCTAAAATCAAGCTAACAGTTCCCTCCTACATAGCCCTCTATTTTTCTATCATCCATGTGCTTATCTAAGGGTCTCTTAAATGTCCCTAATTTATTGTACTTTATCACCATGCCATATACCCGTCACTCTCTAGATAAAAAAAATTACCCCTGACATCCCCCCTGATGCTGTCCTCCAATCATCCTATATGCGGCGGGAGGAGAAGATGACGACGCGCCACGCGTGCGCAGCCCTCCGGTGAAAAATGATATTGTATCTGTTAATGATGTGTTGGAGAGTTAATCAGAGCTCGAAGTTTTCGGATGACTCAGAGTCGGATTGTGGTCAGCATGGCAGGGAGAGTTTTTCTTCCTTCTCCTGTCTGCATGAGATGTGGAACATTTGAGAAACTTTGAACTTTACTGTGCTCACGGACTTCTTCATCAAGTTATGGTATTGTTACACTGTTTGTAACTATATGTTATAATTATGTGGTTTTGTCAGTTTTTCAGTCTTGGTTTGTCCTGTGTTTTGTGATATCACACCGGAGGAAATATTGTATCACTTCTTAATGCATGCATTACTAAATGACAATAAAAGAGGACTGCGTGTCTTCATAATCATTAAGCGCCCTCATATTAGCCATTTCCACCTTGAGGAAAGGTCTCTGGCTGTCTACTCAGTCTATGCACCTTATCATCTTTACACCTGTATCAATTATCCTCCTCACTCCGAAGAAAGATTCTCTCCAAAAAAAATAAAAGTTGGTGATTTTTGCAGTAAGAGGCTGCAGGGTTGTAGATTCAGCCAGCTCCATCATAGACACAAGCCTCCCCATCATCAAGAACATCCTGTAAATTTCCTCTGCACCCTCTCTAAAGCTTACAAGTCCTTGCTATAATGAAGCGACCAGAACTGAAGACATTTCAGATCAAATGACTACATTTGAAAAGTGCACAATTGATTACTGAAGTAGTTTGGAAAAATAAACACAATATAATTGACCTAACTCCATATTAAATTGTTTTACCGGTAGTATAAGTTCATCATTGTAGGATCGTAAAAGTAGTCACATGAATTCCTCATCTCAGTATCAGTACCTCTGAGAATCTAATATAGTCCCAACATATCGATGCGGTTATAAAGAAGACAAGACAACAGCTATATTTCATTAAGAGTTTGAGGGGATTTAGTTTGTCACTTGAAAACTTCTACAGATGTACTGTGGAGAGCATTCTAACAGGCTGCATCACCACCTGGTATGGGGAGGCTACTGCACTGGATTGAAAGAAGCTACAGAGAGTTGTAAAATTCCTCAGCTCCATCATGGGCACTAGCCTCCATAGTATCCCAGACATCTTCAAGGAGTGGTGCCTCAGAAAGACAGTGTTCAATATTAAGGATCCCCATCACCCAGGACATGCCTTCTTCTCATTTTTACCATCAGGAAGGAGATACAGAAGCCTGACAGCACACACTCAGCAATTCAGGAGCAGCTCTTCTTCCCCTCTGCCATCAGATTTCTGAATGGACTTTGAACCCATGAACACTACTTCGCTTTTTTTATTATTTTTATTTTAGCACAAATATACATATATGTATCTACCCTAATTCAATTATTCATTTTTCTATATTTATCATGTATTCCATTGCACTGCCATCACTAAGTTAAAAAATTCCATGGTGATATTAAACCTGATTCTGGTTTTGATCTCCACGTTGTTCTTATCCACCAGTCTAGAATGGTGGAACTCAGCTAAAGGAATGTCACTGGCCTGAAAATTCAAGATTCAAGATTGTTTAATGTCATTTCCAGTACAACAAAATAATGGTTATTCTAGATCTGATAGCACAAAAATAACACAATAACAGTATATAGAAATACACAATAAATGTAAATAGATAAGATAGCTTATTAGGCACAGGAGTGTCTGTACATAGGTGACTGACAGGAAATGATAAAGTAGTGGTAGTTCGGGGTGTCGAAGGGTGAGTTAGTGGGTGGAGGTGTTGATCAGCCTTACTGTTTGGGAGAAGTAACTATTTTTGAGTCTGGTGGTCCTGACATGGATGTTACGTAGCCTCCTCCTTGACGGGAGTGGGACAAACAGTTCACAGCAGGGCGGGTGGGATCCTTCATGATGTTACTGACCCTTTTCCAGCACCTTTCTGTATAAATGTACCCTTTTACCAGATCCATACCTTGGCTGTTAGTATATAAGGCAATCTTTAAAAACCTCAAGGATAATACCAGTTATTGCTACAAGGGGACTTGATGAGCAAGGTCATAAGTCATGTTTATTTTTCTCACAGCATTGGAACTGAGCTGTCCTATGCCTTCAGCAACCTCGGAGTGGATTGTGTTTGGCTGGAGTCTTCACAACCTTCCACTACAAATTCCAATGGGGTGCACATTTAGCATAGAACTGTACAGGATCAAAACTTTCCTCTTGTCCATGGATGAATGTGAATGCCTCTTCTGCTCCTGCATTTCAGCCCTTCCTACACAATCCCACCTTCGAGAGTCCTACCTCTTGCAAATTTTTACAGACCTACAGTGAAGAGCATTCTAGCAGTTGCATCACTGTCTCTGGAGGGACCACGGCACAGCATTGGAAACTCAGCCAGCTTCATCGTGGGCACTGGCATCCCCAGCGTTGGGGACATCTTCAAAAGGCAATGCCTCAAAAAGGCAACATCTGTCACTAAGGACCCCCTTCAGCCAAGACATGCTCTTTTCTCATTGCTACCATTAAGGTGGAGGCACAGGACCCTTAAGGCAGAAACTCAACATGTTATGGGCCACTTATTCCCCTCCACCATCACATTTCTGATCTGGCAATGAACCCTCACTAATTTTTTTTTTCCCTTTTTGCTCTCTTTTTGCATTACCCATCCACTTGGCCCATCAAATCTGCTCCACCATTCCATCATGACTGATTTATTATCTCTCTCAAACCCATTCTTCTGCCTTCTCCCTGTACCCTTTGACACCCTGATTAATCATAAACCTTTCAACCTTCACTATAAACATACACAATGGCTTGGCCTCCACAGCCGTTTGTGGCAATGAATTGCCCAGAATTACTCTCTGGCTAAAGAAATTCCTCTTCAACTCTGTTCTAAAGAGATGCCCTTCTAGTCTGAGGCTGTGCTCTATTCCATAACTTTATTTTGTTACTTAACCTGTCAAAAAAATTCTTCCTTATTCTAAAATGATGGCAGAAAATGGTTCTCAAAATACGTGAAACTTCTGAAATGAGGCACATGTAGAATCGTGCAAACTTGATTCTGTCTGAAATATTGCTAAATGTCTACACCTCTTATTCAGGAAGCCCAAAAAAAAGTCTTAACACTTTTGGCTAGACGACCAGTATTTGCAAAAAGTAGCTGATCTGTCTTCAATAACAATAGAAATAGTAACTCAGCATTCAATTCAGCTCAGATTACATTGACAGCAGACACATTATTTTACTTTCTGGTCTCAGTGCTTTAAGCTTTGAAAGAGAACAGGCTAACAATTTCAAAAGCACCACAGAGTCAACAAAGTATTTTCAAAATGTGGAATTAAACACACAAAAAACTGAAGGAACTCAGCATGTCAAGCAGCATCTACAGAGAGGAATAAACTGTCAATGTTTCAGGCCAAGGCTCTTCAACAGGATCAGAGTAAAACACAAAATGCTAGAGGAACACAGCAGGTCAGGCAGCATCTATGGAAATGAATAAATTGCCATGAAGCCTCTGCACCTCCCTCTGCAATTGGGTCCTCAACTTCCTAACCGGAAGACCACAATCTATGTGGATTGGTGATAATATCGCCTCCTCGCTGACAATCAACACTGGTGCACCTCAGAGGTCTGTGCTTAGTCCACTGCTCTACTCTGTCTATACCCATGACTGTGTGGCTAGGCATAGCTCAAATACCACCTATAAATTTGCTTGTGATACAACCATTGTTGGTAGAATCTCAGATGGAGACGAGAAGGCATACAGGAGCGAGATATGTCAACTAGTGGAGTGGTGTCGCAGCAATAACCTGGCACTCAACGTCAGTAAGATGAAAGAGCTGATTGTGGACTTCAGGAAGGGTAAGATGGAGGAGCACATACCGATCCTCAGAGAGGGTTCAGAAGTGGAGAGAGTAAGCAGTTTCAAGTTCCTGGGTGTCAAGATCTCAGAGAATCTAACCTGGTCCCAACATATCAATGCAGCTACAACGAAGGCAAGACGGCAACTTTACTTCATTAGGAGTTTGAAGAGATTTGGTAACAGGTGTTGGCGCGTGGCCAAGTGGTTAAGACATTCGTCTAGTGATCTGAAGGTCGCTAGATTCGAGCCTCAGCTGAGGCAGCGTGTTGTGTCTTTGAGCAAGACCCTTAACCACACATAGCTCTGCGACGACTCTGGTGCCAAGCTGTATCAGCCCTAGTGCCCTTCCCTTGGTCAACATCAGTGGTGTAGAGAGGGGAGACTTGCAGAATGGGCAACTGCCGGTCTTCCATACAACCTTGCCCAGGCCTGCACCCTGGAAAACTTTCCAAGGCGCAAATCCATGGTCTCACGAGACTAACGGATGCCTATGGTAGTCAACAAAAACACTCAAAAACTTCTACAGATGTACCATGGAGAGCATTCTGACAGGCTGCATCACTGTCTGGTATGGGGGTGGGGGGGCTACTGCAAAGGACCGAAAGAAGCTGCAGAGGGTCGTAAATTTAATTGGCCTCCATCTCAGGTACTAGCCTACAAAGTACCCAGGACATCTTCAAGGAGCGGTGTCTCAGAAAGGCAGCATCCATTATTGAGAACATCCAGCACCCAGGACATGCCCTTTTCTCACTGTTACCATCAGGCAGGAGATACAGAAACCTGAAGGCACACACGCGGTGATTCAGGAACAGCTTCTTCCCCTCTGCTATCTGATTCCTAAATGGACATTGAACCTGTGAACACTACCTCACTTTTTTAATATATGTTATTTCTGGTTTTTGCATGATTTTTCATCTATTTAATATACGTATACTGTAATTGATTTATTTATTATTATTATTATTTTCTTCTTCTTCTATGTTATGCACTACATTGAACTGCTGCTGCTAAGTTAACAAATTTCACGATCATTTAATCTGATGGCCAAAATGCTCAATTCTGGTTTCATCAGACCATAAACCTTCTTCCAGCTGACTTCAGAGTCTCCCACATACCTTCTGCAAACTCTAGCTGAGATTCCAAGTGAATTTTTTTCAACAGTGGCTTTCTCTTTGCCACTCTCCCATAAAGCTGCGACTGGTGAAGCACCCAGGTAACAGTTGTTGTATGAACAGTCTCTCCCATCTCAGCCACTGAAGCTTGCAACTCCTCCAGAGTTGTTGTAGGTCTCTTGGTGGCCTCCCTCTCTTGTACCCTTCTTGCACAGTCACTCAGTTTTTGAAGGCAGCCTGCTCTAGGCAGATTTACAGCTGTGCCATATTCTTTCTATTTATTGATGATTAACTTAACTGTACTCCAAGTTACTTGGAAATTTTCTCGTATCTATCTCCAGGCTTGTGCTTTTCAATAACATTTTTGCAGAGTTGCTTGGAGTGTTCTTTTGTCTTTATGGTGGAGTTTTTACCAGGATACTGACTCTTCAGCAGTTGAACCTTCCAGATACAGGTGTATCTCTGTTTAACTAATTATGTGACTTCTAAAACCAACTGGCTACACCAGTGAAGACTAAGTCATATTAAGGGGGTGAATACTTATTCAATCAATTATTTTGTGTTTAATATTTGTAATTAATTTAGATCACCTTGTAGAGATCTGTTTTCACTTTGACATGAAAGAGTCTTTTTCTGTTGGTCAGTGTCAAAAAAAGCCAAATTAAATCCACTGTAATTCAATATTGTAAAATAATAAAAACATTATTGTGTTCTTTATCTTATTGTGTTTTTTTTTGTGCTGCATCAGATCCAGAGTAACAATTATTTTGTGTCCCAGTACACTTGTGTACAGGAAATGATATTAAGCAACTTGAATGTTGAATCTTGAATAAGCACAAAATATTCTGCAGCTGATGGTAAACCGATCTCCTTGACTGGATTAATCACAATCTCTTTGACCCCCCTACCATCAGGCAGGAGGTACCATAGCATTAAAACAAGAGCTGTTAGCATGGGAAACAGCTTCTTCCCACAGGCTGAAAGACGACTGAACTCCCTGTCACCAGTCGGGTGTCATCACATATGAAGTGCTAGTATCGTTACACTGTTTTACTTTTTAACTTGTGTCATAACTGCACCTTGTGCTAAACACCCATCTGCTGGAGAATATTTTATCTGTTAATCTATTTGTGGTAATACTACTTTATGTGTTGTGTGTGTGTGTGTGTGTGAGTGAATGCACCTTGGACCAGCAGAATGTTGTTTTGTTTGGTAGTATATTTGAGTGACAATAAACTTGAACTTGAAATCCAGAGCAACACACACAAAATGCAGGAGAAACTCAGCAGGTCAGGTAGCATCTATGGAGGGGAATAAACAGTCAGGACCTGCTGAATGGCCTTGGCCTGAAACGTTGCCTACTTATTCCCCTCCATAGATTCTACCTGATCTGCTGAGTTCCTCCAGTAATTTGTGTGTGTTTTAGATATTGATGCAGGAAATACTTCAGCTAAAAAAGCAGGAATAATGCCCCTGCTCTCCTTTAAATACAAAAGGAGTTAGATGGGATCTTCCGACCACTGAGTGAGTTTGAACTAGTTTTGGTTGAAATAAGACCATATCCAGGAATATAAAACTTGGAACAAATTACTGACTTGAAACTTAAACCCATAACCTTCTGATCCAAAACTGAACAGATCCCCGATTAAAGACACAATTGATATTATCAACCTGAACAAAAATGATATTTGGCCAAAGAAAATTTTGCTAAAGATTGAGGCACAAGTGAATTACTTAGCACTTCACATCTCGAATTAAGATCACGGCTGATATTAAGTTTTTAAAAGCTTACAAAAGAAAACTAAGAAGGTCATTAAGAGGAAAAAGATGAACTATGAAAGGAAGCTAGCAAATAATATCAAAGAGGATATTGAAAGCTTTTTCAAGTATATAAAGAGTAAAAGATAGGTGAGAATAGATATTGGACCGATAGAAAACGATGCTGGAGAAATTGTAATGGAAGATAAGGAGATGGCGGAGGAACTGAACGAGTATTTTGCATCAGTCTTCACTGAGGAAGACATCAGCAGTATACCGCACACTCAAGGGTGGCAGGGAAGAGAAGTGTGCACAGTCACAATTACGACAGAGAAATTACTCAGGAAGTTGAATAGTCTAAAGGTAGATAAATCTCCCGGACCAGATGGAATGCACCCTAGTGTTCTGAAGGAAGTAGCTGTGGAGATTATGGAGGCATCAGCAATGATCTTTCAAAAGTCGATGTAGATTCTGGCATGGTTCCGGAGGACTGGAAGATTGAAAATGTCACTCTACTATTTAAGAAGGAAGCAAAAAGGAAATCATAGACCTGTTAGCTTGATATCAGTGGTTGGGAAGTTGTTGGAGTCGATTGTCAAGGATGAAGCTACAGAGTACCTGGAGGCATATGACAAGATAGGCAGAACTCAGCATGGTTTCCTTAAAGGAAAATCCTGCCTGACAAACCTATTGCAATTTTTTGAAGAAATTACAAGTAGGCTAGACAAGGGAGATGCAGTGGATGTTGTGTATTTGGATTTTCAGAAGGCCCTTGATAAGGTGCCGCACATGAGGCTGCTAAACAAGATAAGAGCCCATGGAATTACGGGAAAGTTACATACGTGGATACAGCGTTGGTTGATTGGCAGGAAACAGAGAGTGGGAATAAAGGGACCCCACTCTGGTTGTCTGCCGGTTACCAGTGGTGTTCCACAGGGGTCCGTATTGGGGCCGCTTCTTTTTACATTGTACATCAACAATTTGGATTATGGATTAGATGGCTTTGTGGCTAAGTTTGCTGATGATACAAAGATAGTGCTGAGGAAACAGAGAGTCTGCAGAGAGGTTTGGATAGATTGGAAGAATGGGCAGAGGAGTGGCAAATGAAATACAATGTTGGAAAGTGTATGGTTACGCACGTGGCCAAGTGGTTAAGGCATTCGACTAGCGATCTGAAAGTCGTGAGTTCGAGCCCCAGCCGTTGCAGCGTGTTGTTTCCTAGCAAGGCACTTAACCACACAGTGCTCTGCGGCGACACTGGTGCCAAGCTGTATCGGCCCTTGCCCTTCCCTTGGACAACACCGGCGTCGTGGAGAGGGGAGAGTTGCAGCATGGGTAACTGCCAGTCTTCCATACAACCTTGCCCAGGCCTGCGCCCTGGAGAGTGAAGACTTTCCAGGCGCAGATCCATGGTCTTGCAAGACTAACGGATGCGCTTTGGTAGAAGAAATAAACGGGCAGACTATTATTTAAATGGGGAGAGAATTCAAGTTCTGAGATGCAATGGGACTGGGGAATCTTCGTGCAGGATACCCTTAATGTTAACCTCCAGGTTGAGTCGGTGGTGAAGAAGGCAAATGCAATATTGGCATTCATTTCTAGAGGAATAGAGTATAGGAGCAGGGATGTGATGTTGATACTCTATAAGGCACTGGTAAGATCTCACTTGGAGTCCTGTGTGCAGTTTTGGGCTCCTTATTTAAGAAAGGATGTGCTGACGTTGGAGAAAGTTCAGAGAAGATTCACTAGAATGATTCCAGGAATGAGAGGGTTAACATATGAAGAACATTTGACCGTTTTTGGACTGTGCTCCTTGGAGTTTAGAAGAATGAGGGAAGACCTCATAGAAACATTTCGAATGTTGAAAGGCATGGACAGAGTGGATGTTGCAAAGTTGTTTCCCATGATGGGGGAGTCTATTATGAGAGGGCATGACTTAAGGATTGAAGGGAGCCCATTCAGAACAAAGATGCAAAGAAATATTTTTAGCCAGATGGTGGTGAATCTATGGAATTTGTTGCCACAGGCAGCAGTGGAGGCCAAGTCATTGGGTGTATTTAAGGCAGAGATTGATAGGTATCTGAGTAGCCAGGGCATCAAAGGTGATGATGAGAAGGCAGGGGAGTGGGATTGAATGGGAGAATGGATCAGCTCATGATAAAATGGCAGAGCAGGCTCGATGGGCCGAATGGCCCACTTCTGCTCCTTTGTCTTATGGTCTTATGTGGCGGCACGGTAGTACAGTGATTGCCGCTAATACACCAGCAGCAGTAAGATCACAGTTCAATTCCCACTGCAGTCTGTAAGGAATATGTACACTCTCCCCGTGACCACATGGGTTTTCTCCCACATTTTAAAGATGTACAGGTTCGGGTTAGTAACTTGAGGGCATACTATGTTGGTGCATGAAGTGAGGTGGTACTTGTAACCGTAAGTTGCAGTGTACATGTGACAAATAAAGCTAATCTAATTTTATCTCAACACAGCACCATTTCCCTACATGAACCCCCTCCCCCTCACCTTCTGTTCCAAATGCTTCCATCTCCATTTGTCTGCTGCAGGAACCCAGCCTAAGGTGACTCCATTTTAGAAAATGGTTTGAAATAGGTTGAGCAGCTGTCGAATCTTTCTGAGAGCCAGACAACAACACCAGGCATTTTGCAATAAATTGGGTCAGATTTTACATTTAATCGTTTTTACTGCTCCCTGATTGCAGCCCCTCTATCGTCCCACCAGCCTTCTGACATCTATCTGAACTTTTCATTAAGATTTAAACAATGACATAAGTTTGTGAGTTTGCTAAAAGTTGTTCAAGGCACTTGTAATGCACTTTTTGCGGTAAATGGAATGACACAGATGGAGAGGATCCAGAGAAAGTTCTCAAGAATGATTCTGGGAATGAAAGGATAATGGAGCATTTGATGGCTCTGGGCCTGTACACACTGAAATTTAGAAGAACGAGGGGGGATCTCATTGCAACTGATCAAATATTGAAAGGCCTGGATAAAGTGCATGTGGACAGGATGTTTCCTGGAGTGCTGAGAGAGTCAAAGACCAGAGGTGACAATCTTAGAATAGAGCGATGTCAATTTAGAACAGAGATGAAGAGGAATTTCTTTAGCCAGAGGGTGGAGAATCTGTGGAATTCTTTGCCATAAACGGATGTGGAGGCCACATCATGGAGTATATTTAAACTGGAGGTTGATAGATTCTAAATTAGTTAGGATGTCCAAAGATAGGAGGAGGAGGCAGGAGAATGGGGTTGAGAGGGATAATAAATCAGTCATGATGGAATGGCAGAGCAAACTTGATAGGCTAAGTGGCCTAATTCTGCTTCTATGTCTCATGGTCTGATGGCTTTTATATGACAGATTAAGATGCTATCTTTAGCACTTCATTTGCCAAAGATTACATCTCACTAGAAGCAGTATGATAGATTGAGGCAGAGGTTAAGGAATTTGTATAAACACACATTTCATTTTCAGCTTTTATAATGCCAAGGGAACTTCAGTTTGCCAAGTTGAGCACATTTAATTCAGGTCATTTTGGGACCAGTCTGTATCAAATCCATTTAAATTGCCTCAACCAGGGAAAGTGGTTTACATTAAAATCCAAAGTCACTGTAGTTAATTCAACTCCTACTCTTCATTTATTAAAATAATCTCATCTCTGATCTTTGTCTGCACTGGATTTGGTTATAAACAGGTTAACCATGTACCCTGTTATAAAGTCGCTGCATTTATTTATACCAAAGAGCTCTTGAAATTCAAGGCTTGAAACTACACCACATCGAGATGTGGTTTTTGATATATAATTGATTCCAAATTGTAAGGTCTCCTCCCACAATCCAAAGACATACAGGTTAGGGATAGTGAGTTGTGGGCATGCTACATTGGCGCTGGAAGTATGGGCTGCCCAGCACAATCTTCACTGATTTGATAAGAACATAGAACAGTACAGCACAGTACAGGCCCTTCAGCCCACAATGTTGTTCTGGCCTGTAACTTACTTGAAGACCAATCTAACTCTTCCCTCTTACATAGCCCTCCATTTCTCTATCATCTGTGTGCCTAAGTTTCATAAGTGCCAAAGACAGCAAAAAAAGAAAAATAGTGAGTGGTGTATAGGGGTATATTGACCATTCAGAAATCTGATGGTGGTGGAGAAAAAGCTATTCCTAAAACATTGTGCATATGTATTCAGGGTCCTGTATTGATGTATGTTTTTTGTAGAAATGAATGTCTTGTTTTTCATCTAGAACGTAAAGCATAGAACACTGGAGCACAGTACAGGCCCTTTGGCCCACGATGTTGTGCTGACCTTTTAACCTACTCTAAGATCAATCTAACCTTTCCTCCTACATAGCCCTCCATTTTTCGATCATCCATGTGCCTATCTAAGAGTCTCCCAAATTGTTCATAATGTATCTGCCTCCACTCGTGGCAGAATGTTCCGCATAACCACCACTTAAACCTCATAGTTCAAAAGTTCAAAGTAAATATATTATCAGAGTATTATACCATATACAAATTTGAGATTCACTTTCTTGCAGGTACACACAAGAAAACAAACAAATACAACAGAATCCATAGAAAAATACACACACACAACAAAAGCTGAAAAATATCCAATGTACAAAAGAGGATGAATCATGCAAATAATAAAAAGAAGTAAGCAACTAAAGCACAGAGCTCGAGCGGTGGAGCGCCCAGCAGTGAGGCCACAGGCTGAGGAGCCCGTCCAGTGCCGAGGTGAATCAGGAGGGTCCAGAAACCTGATGGCTGCAGGGTATTGACTCCTGTTCCTCCTGTCTGATGGTAATAGTGAGGTTCAGGAGTCTCGGATCACAAGCCACCAGGTTAAGGGGCAATTACCTCTGACATCCTTCTCATTCACTGTATATGCATGTGACGAATAAAGCTAGTTTTCTTTTACGTACCCACCAGGCCAGACTATGAAATGAAGAAAGAATAACTGAGCTAAGGTAATGACCTTATTCTTTCTTTTAGTCAATTACCTGGGACGATCTTAGCAAGTTTGCTGGTTCACTTTGACACAATAAGGTTATTGTTTAGTGGAGTGATATTGCAAGCAAGTCCAACACATGGAGGAGAACGTAATTATCACAAAGATGACCACTTTCAGATTTACTAGAGCCTGAACCACATTTGAAATGTCGTGTCAATCACCAGCATTGGTGTCTGCTGACAAATGCTTAAGCAGTAGCAAAAGGCCAGTGGTAACCAATTCAAACACCAGTAAAATCATATACACAAGAGAGTCTGCAGATGCTGGAAATCCAGAGCAATGCAGACAAAATGCTGGAGGAACTCAGCAGGTCAGGCAGCATCTACGGAAATGAATAAACAGTTGATGTTTCGGGCCAAGGCCCTTCATCAGGACTGGAAAGGAAAGGGGAAGAAACCAGAATAAAAAGGTCAGAATTAAAGTCAAAATAAATTTATTGCCAAAGTACATACAGTGGCATGCAAAGGTTTGGGCACCCCGGTCAAAATTTCTGTTACTGTGAATAGTTAAGTGAGTAGAAGATGAACTGATCTCCAAAAGTCATAAAGTTAAAGATGAAACATTCTTTTCAACATTTTCAGCAAGATTAGTATATTATTTTTGTTTTGTACAATTTTAGAGTGAAAAAAAGGAAAAGAGCATCACGCAAAAGTTTGGGCACCCCAAGAGATTTGAGCTCTCAGATAACTTTTACCGAGGTCTCAGACCTTAATTAGCTTGTTAGGGCTATGGCTTGTTCACAGTCATTGTTAGGAAAGGCCAGGTGATGCAAATTTCAGAGCTTTATAAATACCCTGACTGCTCAAACCTTGTCCCAAGAATCAGCAGCCATAAGCTCCTCTAAGCAGCTGTCTAGCACTCTGAAAATTAAAATAAATGATGCCCACAAAGCAGGAGAAGGCTATAAGAAGACAGCAAAGCATTTTCAGGTAGCCGTTTCCTCAGATCGTAATGTAATTAAGAAATGGCAGTTAACAGGAACAGTGGAGGTCAAGTTGAGGTCTGGAAGACCAAGAAAACTTTCTGAGAGAACTGCTCATATGGTTGCCAGAAAGGCAAATCAAAACCCCCATTTGACTGTAAAAGACCTTCAGGAAGATTTAGCAGACTCTGGAGTGGTGGTGCACTGTTCTACTGTGCAGCGACACCTGCACAAATATGACCTTCATGGAAGAGTCATCAGAAGAAAACCTTTCCTGCATCCTCACCACAAAATTCAGCATCAGAAGTTTGCAAAGGAACATCTAAACAAGCCTGATGCATTTTGGAAACAAGTACAAGTCCTGTGGACTGTTGAAGTTAAAATAGAACATTTTGGCTGCAATGAGCAAAGGTATGTTTGGAAAAAAAAGGGTGCAGAATTTCATGAAAAGAACAACTCTCCAACTGTTAAGCAGGGGGGTGGATTGATCATGCTTTGGCTTGTGTTGCAGCCAGTGGCACGGGGAACATTTCACTGGTAGAGGGAAGAATGAATTCAATTAAGTACCAGCAAATTCTGGAAGCAAACATCACACCGCCTGTAGAAAAGCCGAAGGTGAAAAGAGCCACACACTTCAAATTTGCTGGTGAACACAGCAGGCCAGGCAACATCCCTAGGAAGAGGTATAGTTGACGTTTCGGGCCGAGATCCTTCGTCAGGATGAAGGAGTCCTGACAAAGTGTCTCAGCCCGAAACGTCGACTGTACCTCTTCCTAGAGATGCTACCTGGCCTGCTGCCTTCACCAGCAACTTTGAAGTGTGTGGCTTGAATTTCCAGCATCTGCAGATTTCCTCATGTTTGTGGAGATGAAAAGAGGATGGCTTCTACAACAGGATAATGATCCTAAACACACCTCAAAATCGACAATGAACTACCTCAAGAGGCACAAGCTGAAGGTTTTGCTATGGCCCTCATAGTCCCCCGACCTAAACATCATCCAAAATCTGTGGATAGACCTCAAAAGAGCAGTGCATGCAAGACGGCCCAAGAATCTCACAGAACTAGAAGTCTTTGCAAGGAAGAATGGGCGAAAATCCCCCAAACAAGAATTGAAATACCCTTAACTGGCTACAGAAAGCATTTACAAGCTGTGATACTTGCCAAAGGGGGTGTTACTAAGTACTGGCCAGGCGGGGTGCCCGAACTTTTGCCTCGGGCCCTTTTCCTTTTTTATTATTTTGAAACTGTAAAAGATGGAAATAAAAAAGTAATCTTGCTTAAAATATTAAACAAATATGTCACCTTTAACTTTATGCCTTTTGGAAATCAGGTCATCTTTTACTCACTTAGCTATTCACAGTAACAGAAATTTTGACCAGGGGTGCCCAAACTTTTGCATGCTATTGTATATGTCACTATATACTACCTCAGGATTCATTTTCTTGTGGACATACACAGTAAACCCAAAAAGCACAATAGAGTCAATGAAAGACTGCACCCAATAGGACAACCAATGTGAAAAAGACAAAAAGTCTGTGCAAATACAAAAAAAAATAATAAATAAATAAGCAATAAATATTGAGAACATGAGTTGAAGAGTTTTTGAAAGTGAGTCCATAGGTTGTGGGAACAGTTCAGTGATGGAGTGAGTGAAGCTATCCTCTCTGGTTCAAGAGCCTGATGGTTGAGGGGTAATAACTGTTCCTGAACCTGGTGATGTGGGTCCTGAGGCTCCTGTACCTTCTTCCTGATGGCACAGTGAGAAGAGAGCATGGCCTGGGTGGTGGGTGTCCCTGATGATGGATGCTGCTTTCCCTCGACTGCGCCCTGTGTAGATGTGCTCACTAGTGGGGAGGGCTTTACCTATATCCACTACTTCTGTAGGATTTTCCATTCAAGGGCATTGGTGTTTCCATACCAGGCTGTGGTGCAGCCACTCAATGTATGCTCCACTACACATGGACAGAAATTTGCCAGAGTTTTAGATGACACGCCGCATCTTCACAAACTCC
Source organism: Mobula birostris (assembly GCF_030028105.1). Classification (NCBI taxonomy): domain Eukaryota; kingdom Metazoa; phylum Chordata; class Chondrichthyes; order Myliobatiformes; family Myliobatidae; genus Mobula; species Mobula birostris. The sequence continues at coordinate 101,440,587 of NC_092371.1, read as the reverse complement.
TAAGGAAGTGGAGGCGCTGCCGTGCTTCCTTTGTAATTGCACCTACATTCTGGGCCCAGGACAGATCCTCTGAAATGCTAACATCAAGGAATTTAACGATGCTGACCCTCTCCACCTCTGATCCTCTGATGATTCACCGACCTCTCGTTTCCTCCTCCCCATGTCAATAATCAGCTCCTTAGTCTTGCTGACATTGTGAGAGGATGTTGTTGTGACACCACACATATACTGATTTGTCACCACCTTTGATTCGGCCAACAACAGTGGTGTCATCAGCAAACTTGTAAATGCCATTGGAGCTGCACTTAGCCATGCAGTCGTAAGTGTAAAGCGAATAGAGCAGGGGACTAAGCACACAACCTTACAGTGCTCATGTACTGACAGTGATTGTGGAGGAAATGTTGTTGCCAATCCAAACTGACTGGGGTCTGCAAGTGAAGAAATCGAGGATCCAGTTGCACAAGGAGGTGTTGAGGCTTAGGTCTTAAAGCTTATTGATTAGTTTTGAGGGGATGATAATACTGAATGCCGAACTGTAGTCGATGAAGACCATCCTGATATAGTCATCTTTGCTGTCTAAATGTTCCAGGATTGAGTGAACAGCCAATGAAATGGCATCTGTTGTTGACCTGTTGTGATTGTCGGCAAATCGGAGGTGTGGGGAGTACAAGCTGGAGGGTGATAGGTGAATCCAGATGGGTGGGAGAGAGGAATGAAGCAAGAGTCTGGGAGGTGATATAGGTAAAGGGCTGGAAAACAACAAATCTGATATCCTGGCAGGGAGATTAGCGGGGGCTACTGAGGTGACTTTAAACTAGAATGGTTAGGGGGTGGGAATCAAATTAAAGGGGCTAGGCGTGAGGAGGTTAGTTCACTACAGGGGGATGGGAACCAGTGCAGAGAGACAGAGGGGTGTAAAGTGAGGGTAGAAACAAAAAGTACTATGCAGAGAAGTAAAAGTGGCAGGCTGACAAATCCAGGGCAAGCATTAAAGAGGGCCACTTTTCAGCATAATTGTAAAAGGACTAAGAGAGTTGTAAAAGAGCGCCTGAGGGCTTTGTGTGTCAGTGCAAGGAGCATTCATAATAAGGTGGATGAATTGAAAGTGCAGATTGTTATTAATGATTATGATAGAGTTGGGATCACAGAGACATGGCTCCAGGGTGACCAGGGATGGGAGCTCAACGTTCAGGGATATTCAATATTCGGGAGGGATAGACATGAAGGAAGGGGAGGTGGGGTGGCATTGCTGGTTAAAGAGGAGATTAACGCAATAGAAAGGAAGGACATAAGCCGGGAAGATGTGGAATCGATATGGGTAGAGCTGCGTAACACTAAGGGGCAGAAGACGCTGCTGGGAGTTGTGTACAGGCCACCTAACAGTAGTAGTGAGGTCGGAGATGGTATTAAACAGGAAATTAGAAATGTGTGCAATAAAGGAACAGCAGTTATAATGGGTGACTTCAATCTACATGTAGATTGGGTGAACCAAATTGGTAAAGGTGCTGAGGAAGAGGATTTCTTGGAACGTATGTGGGATGGTTTTTTGAACCAACATGTCGAGGAACCAACTAGAGAGCAGGCTATTCTGGACTGGGTTTTGAGCAATGAGGAAGGGTTAATTAGCGATCTTGTCGTGAGAGGCCCCTTGGGTAAGAGTGACCATAATATGGTGGAATTCTTCATTAAGATGGAGAGTGACATAGTTAATTCAGAAACAAAGGTTCTGAACTTAAAGAGGGGTAACTTTGAAGGTATGAGACGTGAATTAGCTAAGATAGACTGGCAAATGACACTTAAAGGATTGACGGTGGATATGCAATGGCAAGTATTTAAAGGTTGCATGGATGAACTACAACAATTGTTCATCCCAGTTTGGCAAAAGAATAAATCAAGGAAGGTAGTGCACCCGTGGCTGACAAGAGAAATTAGGGATAGTATCAATTCCAAAGAAGAAGCATACAAATTAGCCAGAGAAAGTGGATCACCTGAGGACTGGGAGAAATTCAGAGTTCAGCAGAGGAGGACAAAGGGCTTAATTAGGAAGGGGAAAAAAGATTATGAGAGAAAACTGGCAGGAAACATAAAAACGGACTGTAAAAGCTTTTATAGATATGTGAAAAGGAAAAGACTGGTAAAGACAAATGTAGGTCCCCTACAGACAGAAACAGGTGAATTGGTTATGGGGAGCAAGGACATGGCAGACCAATTGAATAATTATTTTGGTTCTGTCTTCACTAAGGAGGACATAAATAATCTTCCAGAAATAGTAGGGGACAGAGGGTCCAGTGAGATGGAGGAACTGAGCGAAATACATGTTAGTAGGGAAGTGGTGTTAGGTAAATTGAAGGGATTGAAGGCAGATAAATCCCCAGGGCCAGATGGTCTGCATCCCAGGGTGCTTAAGGAAGTAGCCCAAGAAATAGTGGATGCATTAGTGATAATTTTTCAAAACTCGTTAGGTTCTGGACTAGTTCCTTAGGATTGGAGGGTGGCTAATGTAACTCCACTTTTTAAAAAAGGAGGGAGAGAGAAACCGGGGAATTATAGACCGGTTAGCCTAACGTCGGTGGTGGGGAAACTGCTGGAGTCAGTTATCAAGGATGTGATAACAGCACATTTGGAAAGCGGTGAAATGATTGGACAAAGTCAACATGGATTTGTGAAAGGAAAATCATGTCTGACGAATCTCATAGAATTTTTTGAGGATGTAACTAGTAGAGTGGATAGGGGAGAACCAGTGGATGTGGTATATTTGGATTTTCAGAAGGCTTTTGACAAGGTCCCACACAGGAGATTAGTGTGCAAACTTAAAGCACACGGTATTGCGGGTAAGGTATTGGTGTGGGTGGAGAGTTGGTTAGCAGACAGGAAGCAAAGAGTGGGAATAAACGGGACCTTTTCAGAATGGCAGGCGGTGACTAGTGGGGTACCGCAAGGCTCAGTGCTGGGACCCCAGTTGTTTACAATATATATTAATGACTTGGATGAGGGAATTAAGTGCAGCATCTCCAAGTTTGCGGATGACACGAAGCTGGGTGGCAGTGTTAGCTGTGAGGAGGATGCTAAGAGGATGCAGGGTGACTTGGATAGGTTGGGTGAGTGGGCAAATTCATGGCAGATGCAATTTAATGTGGATAAATGTGAAGTTATCCACTTTGGTGGCAAAAATAGGAAAACAGATTATTATCTGAATGGTGGCCGATTAGGAAAAGGGGAGGTGCAACGAGACCTGGGTGTCATTATACACCAGTCATTGAAAGTGGGCATGCAGGTACAGCAGGCGGTGAAAAAGGCGAATGGTATGCTGGCATTTATAGCGAGAGGATTCGAGTACAGGAGCAGGGAGGTACTACTGCAGTTGTACAAGGCCTTGGTGAGACCACACCTGGAGTATTGTGTGCAGTTTTGGTCCCCTAATCTGAGGAAAGACATCCTTGCCATAGAGGGAGTACAAAGAAGGTTCACCAGATTGATTCCTGGGATTGCAGGACTTTCATATGAAGAAAGACTGGATGAACTGGGCTTGTACTCGTTGGAATTTAGAAGATTGAGGGGGGATCTGATTGAAACGTATAAGATCCTAAAGGGATTGGACAGGCTAGATGCAGGAAGATTGTTCCCGATGTTGGGGAAGTCCAGAACGAGGGGCCACAGTTTGAGGATAGAGGGGAAGCCTTTTAGGACCGAGATTAGGAAAGACTTCTTCACACAGAGAGTGGTGAATCTGTGGAATTCTCTGCCACAGGAAACAGTTGAGGCCAGTTCATTGGCTATATTTAAGAGGAAGTTAGATATGGCCCTTGTGGCTATGGGGGTCAGGGGGTATGGAGGGAAGGCTGGGGCGGGGTTCTGAGTTGGATGATCAGCCATGATCATAATAAATGGCGGTGCAGGCTCGAAGGGCCGAATGGCCTACTCCTGCACCTATTTTCTATGTATGTTTCTATGAAAGGAGAGTGGACTACGGGGAGAAAAGGAAGGAAGGATGAGATAGGCAAGTCAGGGGAAGAGGGAAGGAGGGATGAGGTAGACAAGTGAGGGGAAGAGGGAAGAGGCCAGAGTGAGGAACTGAAGAAGCGTTGAAGAAGAAACTGAAAAGTCATATTTTATTTTTTCCTGTGCTTTTATTTGTTGCCTTCCAAATTAAAAATAAATCTCCTGTTTTTACACTGATTTTTAAATTACTTTAATGTGTGTTCCTGAACGGAATAAAAATCATAGTTATTTCAGGATTATAAGATATTAGACAAAGCCAGAGAGGAAATAAGACATTCTGGATCCTGAGGGCAGGCTATTGATAAAAAAATAACAAATATGCCTCACTGGGACTGAAAAATTAACGAAACAATAAAGTTTGTGACATAGTTCTGAAAAATCAGTTTCAGTAAGTTAAGTCGTCTCACACGTACACAATGAGTGTCTGCTCCGGGGAACGGGAACTGTGGGTGAGAAACACACACACACACACACACACACACACACACACACACACACACACACACACACACACACACACTCACACACTCACTCAGAGAGTGTCTGTTCCAGTGAACAGGAGCCTGTGGGTGAGAAATGAGGTGCTGAGTAAATATTCCTACACATTAAACAGACATGGAATGTAATCTGTATAAAAAACTCCTCCAGGAACCGATTAAGTTACAGGAAGACAGTATAGAAAATAAAAGGGTCTCTGAAATCCTCAGACAATTCTGGAAAGTATGTCTGGAAAGCTTCAGGCTACAACCCATGAGTAACACTATCCAAGTCATAAAGAAGCAAATTTAGACTTTTTTCTCTTTGGAGCATAGGAGGATAAAAGGTGTAGAAGATGATCAGAGTCATTGATCAATGGACAGCCAGAGACTTTTTCCCAAGGCGGAAATAGCTAATAAGAGGGGGCATATTTTTAAAGTGATTGGAGGTAAGGAAGTGGGGCTGTCAGACGTAGGTTTTTTCTACAGACGGTGGTGGGTGTATGGATTCAGGCGTCCAGGAGTGGTAGGAGAACCACAGGGTAATGTCGCAGCTCATTAAAATCCTAATATCCTGGTTAGACACACTTGGAATATTGTGTTCAGTTCTGGTCACGTGATTCCACTGAACAAGAAAGATTTCGCTTACTGAACACTTTTCAGTGCATCTTACGGATTTTGGGCTGCTGAACATGAAAATCACCATGAAATTTCCCTATCACACGCCATTGTTTTGAAATCATCTATATTTGTTAATTCAATTCACAATTCAAGTCAATTAAAACGTTGCCACAATGCAAGCTGAGAAGTTTCCTATCTTGTCCAGACATGCTTAGGTAGGGTAGCTGCTGCATGGCAGGACAAGTTTTAGAAAGGCTATAAATTTCCGTGAAGGATTTCAATATTTGATACAGATGTTCCCCAGAATAACTGATGCCAAGATTACAGTAGGCATTTTTGTTGGTCCACAAATCAAACAGGTCATCAATGACTGGCAGTTCAAAGAACATTTACTGGGACCGGAGAAAATCACATGGAATGCAAACTGCATGCAGCTGCTTGGCAATACACATCAAGCATATAAAACTATAAAGTGCAACATGTCACTAAAGATTCATTTTCTGCCTTCCTATTTAGACTTCTTCCTTGCAAACCTCTGTGCTGTCAGTGACAAGCATGGTGAAAAGTTTCACCAGGACACTGAGGTCATGGAGAAATTGTATCAGAGCAACTGGAATCCATCAATGCTGGCTGATTACTATGGGGCATTTAAGTGAGAAGCCTCAGACACTGAGTACAAATTAAAATCATCAACAAAACATTTTTAGCTTAGTTGAATATTGCAAAGCATCTGCACTGTTATGCAATTAAACACATTATATTTAATAAAAGTTAATTTCTTAAAATTTCATGATATATGATACAAGTAGTCTGAAATTATTTATCTGTTTAGCAACAAGCTGTCCATTAAAAAACAAAAAATATAATGAGGAAGCAACACTTCTGAAAAAAATGCTCTCCAGTGTTATAGGAAGGATACGGAAGCTTTGGAGAGGGAGCAGTGAAGATTTACCAGGATACTACCTGGGTTAGGGAGCATGTCTTACGAGGATTGGTTAAGCGAGCTAGGGCATTTCTCTCTGGAGCGAAGGAGGATGAGAGGTCACTTGACAGAGGCGTACAAGATAAGAGGCATAGATCGAGTGGACAGCCAGAGACCTTTTCCAGGGCGGAAATGGCTAATATGAGGGGGCACCATTATAAGGTGACTAGAACAAAGTATGGGGGAGGGGGTGTCAGAGGTAGGATTTTCACACAGAGAGTGGTTGATACAAGTAATGCCCTGCCAGGGGTGCAGATACATTACGGCCATTTAAGAAATCATAGATAGGCACATGGATGAAAGCAAATTGGAGGGCTACGGAGGAGTTGGTTTGGTTACTATAGGTGTTAATTTGAACTTGATATAAGTTAAAAAGTCAGCACCACATCATAGGCCAAAGGACCTGTACTCTGCTGTTATGTTCTATGTTAAATTAGCAATATTGACCAGACAGAATTAATAAATACAGCAGACTCTGCAGACGCTGGAACTCCAAAGCAACACACACAGAATGCTGGAGGATCTCAGGTCAGGCAGCACCTATGGTGGGAATAAAAAGTCAATGTTTTGGGCCGAGACCCTTCATCATAACTGGAGAATAAAGCTGACTTTAAGTGAAACTGCTCAGCGCAGCTGAACAATATTGCACATTAATCTCCTGTGCACCATAGAAGGAAGCACATGGCAAATGAAAAATACACAAACCTCTCAGTTACTGCCTGCATAAACTCTTCCAGAAGATCATCATATTCTTGACCTCTTATTCTTTTGTGCCTCAGTCCAATGTACAGAGGATCTTTCAGCAACTCCTGCCAAAGGACAAAGCAAAGGTTTCAGTTTCAAATTATTGAATGCAAACACAAGAGGCATTTTTTCTGTTAATGAATGTATTTGTTCTGTTAATAAATGAATCTCAAGGTAGTATATGGTGACATATGCATATATAATTTTATAAAAAAATTACTTTGAACTTTGAACATTAAACTTCACTCTTAAAACCGCATAGACTAGAGGCTGATAAGAAATTGAGACATTACTATAATTCTTAATTTTCAGAACACATTCACAAAAGTGCCACATCTTTATCAAGATGGAAATTTTTTAAAAATTCATATGGTGGGAATCTAAGAAAAAACTGAAAATGTTAGAAGCACATATATCAAGCTGCATATATAAAGAATGAGAAATAGAATTAACAGAGATTCTTCACCAGAACAGATAGGTGATTGTTGACCTGCAATGCCATCCCTTTCCACAGATGCAGACTAACTTTTTGAGTGTTTCCAGAATTTACTCCCTGAACACTCACAACTGCATGCCAGACTCTGCTCTAGCTCCATCTACAAGTTTATATACGGGCACCACCATAGTGCCCCTGTCATGGTTGTGGTACCGGGAAGCTGACCAGCTGTGGATAACACAACACACGAGAGACAGGGAGGTGAGGAACACACGTGCACCTGTTTATTTTACTTGTAAGCCATCTACCCAGAATGCCCTCTCACATTTCGTTCAGTACGTAACCTGGGGGAAGATTGGCAGCAACCTGTAAGGGTCAAAATGTGCACGAATATGTAACGGGGCCGTATGTCTTACGTGTGGCATGATCCCTCTGGATGGCGGCCAAGAGCGATTACTGTAACGCTGTTACAGCGGCCAACAAGCCGGAGTTCAATTCCTGCCGCTATCTGTAAGGAGTTTGTACATTCTCCCAATGGCCACGAGTGTTTCCTCTCACATTCCAAAGACGTACTGGTTAGTAGGTTAATAGATCACATGGGAATAATTGGGCAGCGGGGGTTCACTGGATCGGAAAGACCAGCTGCCATACTGTATCTCTAACTAAGTGATAGCATTTCACTGTATCTCAATAACAAAGCAATGGTAACCGATACTAATAATCATCCTTGCAAAGTCAAAATATCTTCAAAGAGAATCTTCTCTACAAACTGAAACATACTGCACCCCCATCACCCAGGACATACCCTCGTTTCATTCCTACCAAGGAGGAGGCACAGGAGCCTGAGGACTTATACTCAATGTTTTAGGAACAGCTTCTTCCCCTTCGCCATCAGTTTTCTGAACGTACAATGAACCATGCACACAACCTTTTTTTTGTTCTCTTTTTGTACTACTTATTTAAATTAAGTATATATATATATTTCTTACTGTAATTTGTATTTTTATTAATGATCAGAATCAGAATCAGGTTTATTATCACCAGCATGTGTTGTGAAATTTGTTAACTTAGCAGCAGCAGTTCAATACAATAGACAATAGACAATAGGTGCAGGAGTAGGCCATTCAGCCCTTCGAGCCAGTACCACCATTCACTGTGATCATGGCTGATCATCCACGATCAGTACCCTTTTCCTGCCTTGACTCCACTATCTTTAAGAGCTCTCTCTAACTCTTTCTTGAAAGCACCCAGAGAATTGGCCTCCACTGCCTTCTGAGGCAGAGCATTCCACAGATCCACAACCCTCTGTGTGAAAAAGTTTTTCCTCAACTCCGTTCTAAATTGTCTACCCCTTATTCTTAAACTGTGGCCTCTGGTTCTGGACTCCCCCAACATTGGAAACATGTTTCCTGCCTCTAGCGTGTCCAATCCATTAATAATCTTATATGTTTCAATCAGATCCCCTCTCATCCTTCTAAATTCCAGTGTATACAACCCCAGTCGCTCCAATCTTTCAAGATACAACTGTCCCGCCATCTCGGGAATTAACCTCGCAAACCTACGCTGCACTCCCTCAATAGCTAGCATGTTCTTCCTCAAATTTGGAGACCAAAACTGTACACAATATTCCAGGTGTGGTCTCACCAGGGCCCTGTACAACTGCAGAAGGACCTCTTTGCTCCTGTACTCAACTCTGCTTTGTTATGAAGGCCAACATGCCATTAGCTTCCTTCACTGCTTGCTTACTTTCAGTGGCTGATGAACAAGGTCTCGTTGTGCTTCCCTTTTCCTAACTTGACACCATTCAGGTAGTAATCTGCCTTCCTGTTCTTGCCACCAAAGTGGATAACCTCACATTTATCCACATTAATAAAGAAGAAAAAAAAGTAAAAATAAGTAAATAAATAAATCACAGTATATGCATATTGAATAGATCAAAAATCATGCAAAAACAGAAATAATATATATTAAAAAGGTGAGGTAGTGTCCAAGGGTTCAATGCCCATTTAGAAATCGGATGGCAGAGGGGAAGAAGCTGTTCCTGAATCGCTGAGTGTGTGCCTTCAGGCTTTTGTACCTCCTACCTGATGGTAACAGTGAGAAAAGGGCATGCCCTGGGTGCTGGAGGTCCTTAATAATGGACGCTGCCTTTCTGAGACACCGCTCCCTGAAGATGTCCTGGGTACTTTGTAGGCTAGTACCCAAGATGGAGCTGACTAAATTTACAACCCTCTGCTGCTTCTTTCGGTCCTGTGGAGTAGCCTCCCCATACCAGAGGGTGATGCAGCCTGTCAGAATGTTCTACTAGGTACATCTGTAGAAGTTTTTGAGTATTTTTGTGAAACATACCAAATCTCTTCAAACTCCTAATGAAGTACAGTTGTTGTCTTGTCTTCTTTATAGCTGCATTGCAATGTACTGCTGCCACAAAACAACAAATCTCATGACATATACCAGTGATATTAAACCTGATTCTGATTCTAACAAATCAAGCAGGCCATTCAGTCCAACAGGTCCATGACCACCTGTGTTTCCTCTTACCTTCTTCACTAAATGGTACCTTTCTATCGTTTGAAATTAGTTACTTTCCGACAAAATGTATCTGCAATTTGCCTCAACTCTTCCACACAGAAGTAAGAGCCATATTCAGTGGTGTGCCATCACCACTGAACAGTGAGCAAAGATCCATTCTGTACTTCCCATCAGAGAACCACATCAGCCAGCAACAGAAGAGAAGGTTATCTTGGCTCCAGCATTTTATTTATTTATTTTAATTTAGAGATACAACACGGTAACTGGCCATTCTGGGCCATCCAGACCATGCTGTCCAGTTACACCCATGCGACCAATTAATCCACTAACCTTTATATTGAATGTGGGAGGAAACTGGAGCCCTTAGATGAAACCCATGCAGTCATGGGGAGAATGAACAAACTCCTTACAAACAGCGGCAGGAATTGAGCCCAGTTCAAGAATCTGGGGCTGTCTTGTGCTTTTTGAAAATAGTTATTTCAATCTCATTTTCCATAACAGCAAAGAATATAAAAGCAATTAATATAATGTGCACATATTATCTCCAATCCTGACGTAACATAGTGGGTATCTTAGCATTTTATAGCACCAGCGACTAGGGTTAATTTCCCACTGCCGTCTGTAAGGAACATGTGTGTTCTCTCCCTGTCTATGTGGGTTTCTTCTGGGTGCTCCACTTTGCTCCCAAATTCCAAAGACATACAGGTGGGTAGGTTAATTGGCTACACGGTGTGGCACATTTAATATTTCAGTAATATATGAGTAATATCGTAAATACATTGTTTGATTAGGTATTGTAAGAAGTACATAAATGGCATATGTCATGATGCCACCAAATCATATGCACGTGCCTCACTAAAGTAAAAACTAAGTAGACACTCCTTCCCAGCTCCCGTGTTTTTTTTCTTTTGGTTAGTTTCTGGAGTTACAAAACATAACAGTGATGATGACACAAACACGAGGAATTCTGCAGATGCTGGAATTTCAAGCAACACACATCACAGTTACTGGTGAACGCAGCAGGCCAGGCAGCATCTCTAGGAAGAGGTACAGTCGACGTTTCAGGCCGAGACCCTTCGTCAGGACAGACAAAGGGTCTCGGCCTGAAACGTCGACTGTACCTCTTCCTTGAGATGCTGCCTGGCCTGCTGCGTTCACCAGCAACTTTGATGTGTGTTACAGTGATGATGAGGTAGTTTTAAAACAAACCCAAGATGACTACCCACCTGTTGAAGTGCAGCAAGATATTCTAATTTTTTTTAAAAAGCGCAGCACGTGCTTCTTTGGAAGGGGAGAAAGACAGTCAGGTTTGAAAAAAGGCACAAAAGGGATGAAGTTCATAAATTCATAAACAATGATTACCGAGTGATAATAATAAAGTTTTAAAAAGCAGAAATGGTTGGAAAGATAGAGACATTTAATTGCACAACAGATAAATGGATGATGGATACTGAATGAATTGAACAATATTTTGAAGCAAATGAAATAGCCAACAAGAAACCAATACTAATGTTGCTGAGTACAATTGGTGGAAATGCACACAGTTTGCCTGAAGTATCATTCAGTGTTGAGTCCATGAACTCAATAGAAGCAATCTGTGCTTTGATGGTACAATTCTTGCTTGTCAATTATCAGTCAATTAAGAGTGGACTCTTGAGTATAATACAGAGGTTACCAGGGATTCATGGAGTCAGAAAACACTACAGCTAAGAAACAAGCCATTCCACCCATCTGGACGAGGCTGAAGTATTAAGATGCCTCATCCCATTGACCTACACCCGAAACATAGTCTTCCTTACTCCTCCCATCCACATACCTATCCAAATTTCTCTTAAATGTTGAAACTGAACCCACATCCACCACTTCCACTGGCAGCTCGCTCCATACTCCCACCACCCTCTGAGTGAAGAAATGTCTCCCCGTGTTCCCCTTAAACTTTTCACATTAGATTAGATTATGAGGACACACAGTCCTCTTTTATTGTTATTTAGTAATGTATGCATTAAGAAATAATACAATATTCCTCTGGTGTGATATCACAGAAACACGGGACGGACCAAGACTGAAAAACTGACAAAAACCACATAATTGTAACATATAGTTACAACAGTGCAAGCAATACCATAACCTGATGAAGAACAGGCCATGGGCAAGGTAAAAAAAAGTTCAAAGTCTCTCAAAAGTCCCACATCTCACGCAGACAGGAGAAGGAAGAAAACTCTCCCTGCCATGCCCGACCACAGTCCGACTCTGAGTCGTCTGAAAACTTCGAGCTCCAATCAGCCCTCCAACACCGAGCACCAAGCACCATCTCTGCCGAGCGCTTCGACCCCAGCCCCAGCCGCCAGCAGCAGGCAAAGCTGAGGATTTGGGGCCTTCCCTTCAGAGATTCTCGATTGCACAGTAGCAGCGGCAGCGAACCGGGCATTTCAGAAGTTTCTCCAGATGTTCCTCCGTGCTTCTCACGGCTGTCTCCATCAAATCAGAATTGTGCACGGTACCCTATTTAACAAATACGATATCACTTCACCAGTAAGCTGCATGCGCTGAGTTGCGTCGCCATCTTCTCCTCCCGCCATCTTCTCCTCTCCTTCACCCCTAACCCATAACAACAAGTTCTAGTCTCACCCAACATCAGTAGGAGAAGCCTGCATGCATTTGCCCTCTCTATACTCCTCATAATTTTGAATACCTCCATCAAATCTCCCCTCAACCTTCTACACTCTAGGGAATAAATCCTAACCTATTCAACCTTTTCCTATAATTCAGGTCCTCAAGTTCTGGCTGTAGTGTATTCAATATTTCAGTAATAATTGAATTATAAAGCATTCTTTGCTTGTTTACATAAGTGAGAAATACTTCAGCAAAGTGGACTTAGCTGAGGTAAACCTTTGGATGGAGATGGAAGAAGAGTCCAAAGAGTTTCTCACCATAAACACTCACAAAAGGCTTTATCACTATAATAGGCTAATTTTTGGAGTAGCATCTACACCTGAATTCTGGCAGAAAACTATGGACCAGGTGCTGCAAGGCTGCCCAGACGCTCAGTGTTACCTTGATGATATCATTGTTACCAATGAGAATGATAAGGAACATCTCCAAAATCTTAAGACAGTGTTAAGATGATGAGAAGATTATGAGCTCAGTGCGTGATTCAGAAAGTGTGAATTCTTTAAACCAAGCATCACTTACTGTTGTCACACCATTGACGCACATGGATGACACAAGTATGCTGAGAAAATTCAAGCAGTGGTTGATGGCCCAAGGCCAAAGAATGTGTCACAGTCGTGGTTCTTTTTAGGATTTGTCAGTTACTATAACAGGTTCTTCCCAAACCTGCCTACTATGCTCCATCCTTGAAATCATTACTATGGATCATGAGGAATGGCAATGGACAAAGTAGTGTGAGGTGACTTTCCAAAAGGCAAAGGAATCAGTGACATCAGACTCTGTACTGACATATTATGATCCACATCGTCCGGTGAAGTTTGCCTCACCTTATAGTATAGGTGCAGTTATGTTGCATGTTATGAGTGATGGAAATGAATATCTAATGGCCTTTGCACCACACCCTCCCCCTGCTGCAGAGAAAAACTCCACACAGATTGACAGAGAGGAGCTTTGTGTATGGTTTGGGATGCAAGACATTTCAGCCAGTACTTGTACGGGAGAGAGTTTAGCCTCATGTTTGATTATCAACCACTAATGTCCATTTTCAATCCACAGAAGGGTGTTCCACTGACAGAAGCAGCAGGAATGCAGAGATAGGCTCTTTTCTTGGAGGGAACAATTACAAGATCGAATTAAAGAGGACAACTAACCATGGAAATGCTGATAGATTGCCCCATCTACCCTTGGTAAAGGAAGTAGCATGAAAATTTACAGAAGAGGATAATCCTCTAGATACATTCTCATTGGTCTACATGGCAACACCATATGGCTGGAATATGCAGCAGAAATTCCAGTTTCTCCTTTTTTTTAACAGCACCAAGATGAATTTGGCCTTGATGGGGGTTGTCTTATTTGCGGATTGAGAGTTATTCTACCATCCATGCTGATATATCTAGACATGGTTACAAATTGAAAGTGGTGGCTCTAAGCTTTGTCCGGTGGCCTGGGGTAGATCAGCAGATTGAGCAGCTTGCCATGCACTGTTTGGGATGCCAACACCTCCAGAAGATGCCAATAGCGGCGCCACTCCATCTCTGGAAATGACCAGCATTGCCCTGGCAATGGATTCATGTGGATTTTGCCTATTCATGGGCATAAGTTTCTTGGTAGTAGTGAAAGCAGCTGGAAAGTGCCCAGAAGTGTTCCCAATAGCCTCTAATACAGCCTCACATACTGTTGATGTGTTAGGAAGACTCTTCTCATGGACTGGTGTTGCAGAACACTTCAAATCAGAATCAGGTTTAATATCACCGGCATATGTTGTGAAACTTGTTAACTTAGCAGCAGCTGTACAATGCAATACATGACAATATAGAAAGAAATAAGTAACTTAATTACAGTAAGTATATATGTATATAAACTAGTTAAATTAAAGATTGTGCAAAAACAGAAATAATAAAAGTGAGGTAGTTTTCAAGGGTTCAGTAGGTTTATTCTGTGACGATGGACCACGGTGTGTTAGGCTACAGTTTCAGTCATTTCTGAAAATGAATGGAATAAGACATATTACATCTGCACTGTACCACCCAGATACCCAGAAAGGTTTGTCCCGAGTCTAGAGAACACATTGCAGGCAATGTCAGCAGAACATATTACGTTGACACTGAATGAGAAGCTCAACAATTTCCTCCTCACATATCGCAATGCCACACACTTCACAACCAGCATCTCGTCAGCTATGCTGGTCCTGCGTCATCCCTTGTACTCATGCTTGGATCTCCTCAAACCCAATCTCAGAAGGAGTATGCAAGGCAAGCAGGTGAGACAAATTTCTTCTCAAACAAGGAAGTTTTATGTTTCACTCCTGGACAAGCAGTCCTGGTGAGAGACTACAGAGGTGATCAAAAGTGGGGACTTGCAAATATTAGGGACAGAACTGGACCACTCTCCTACACAGTGGAGATTGCATCTGATGTCATCTGGAGATGACACCGATCAGTTGGAGAGCAGCGTCAATTGTTAGGGAAGAAAGGTGTCCGGAGCTGTCAGATCCATTTCCCACAGCCCCAGAGTCAACTCCTACAACCATCACAGAGGAGGCCCCACAACCCGAGATTGTTTCACAGCCACAAGTCTCACCTGCAAAGCAGAGTGATCACCCTTGTCAGGAAAGATATTATCCCATAGGAGTAAGAAGTACGACACAGTGATTAAATCTTTAGGCCTGAATGGGGCAATTTAAAATCTATGCATCTATACTGAGTTGGAATTTTATAGCTAAGCAGGGAGGAATGTAGTGTTTTTAGTATTTGAGTAATATTGTAAATAAATTGTGTGATTAAGCATTCTTTGTTTATGTAACACCCTGGAAAAGGTTTCACTGCTAACGTGATGGTCTTTCTGTAGAAGTAGTGATTAGGTTATGGTCAGAGATAATGGGGTGCTTTGGAATGTGAGCTGGGTCCTTTGTTCAGCAGGAGAGGAAGAGAGAGACGCTGGAGAGAACACATTATAGGATTTGACGTGGTGGGGGACTGTGATTCAATGGAGCCAGGTGCTGAGATCAACTGAGGATCGGTGAATATGAATTTTGGGAGGAGTTGAACTCCAACTTTGCACTGTTTAATTATAATGGACCCTTTTTCTTTTTTTCTTCCTTTTCTTTACTAACCCTTTAGTTAAGATTCATGAATATAATTCCTTTAATCGTATGCAGTGTGCTGTCTGTTATTTCTTGGCACTGAGTTGTAACAGAGTAGCATCCACACAGACCAGGGTTTGGGGTGGGAGGACCATCTCAATCTCACGGGTTTGGCGGGACCGGAACCCAGACTTATGCAGCCGAGGAATCCAGCAGAGTTTCACTTACATAATTAATTACGGGTATATGTAAGAAATACGTGAATGGCATACATTAGCACACCTCCACGTTGTATGTGTGCTCCTTACTAAAGTAAAAGTTAAGTAGAGACATTTTCCCGACTCCCGTGTTTTATCTTACTTAGTTTCTGGAGTTACAAAACATAACACACAGGTGTCATAGAAACATAGAAAATAGGTGCAGGAGTAGGCCATTCGGCCCTTCGAGCCTGCACCGCCATTTATTATGATCATGGCTGATCATCCAACTCAGAACCCCGCCCCAGCCTTCCCTCCATACCCCCTGACCCCCATAGCCACAAGGGCCATATCTAACTTCCTCTTAAATATAGCCAATGAACTGGCCTCAACTGTTTCCTGTGGCAGAGAATTCCACAGATTCACCACTCTCTGTGTGAAGAAGTTTTTCCTAATCTCGGTCCTAAAAGGCTTCCCCTCTATCTTCAAACTGTGGCCCCTCGTTCTGGACTTCCCCAACATCGGGAACAATCTTCCTGCATCTAGCCTGTCCAATCCCTTTAGGATTTTATACATTTCAATCAGATCCCCCCTCAATTTTCTAAATTCCAACGAGTACAAGCCCAGTTCATCCAGTCTTTCTTCATATGAAAGTCCTGCCATCCCAGGAATCAATCTGGTGAACCTTCTTTGTACTCCCTCTATGGCAAGGATGTCTTTCCTCAGATCAGCGGCGTGGGATTATTGGGACGGAAGGGCCTATTCCCATTCAGTAACTCTAAATAAATAAAGACACCCAGTTCACAGGCAGTGACAACTGACATTCCACATGCGGCTATCAGAACATGAGGAGATATTGACCATGAACTGAATGGTGATTACATTGGAAATATTATCACCTAAACCAACCCAACATTAGTTGAGACACTTCCCATTTATTTTCAAAACAGTTTCATGTTTGGTTTAGACTAAAAATTCATTACATGAAGCAAAAATTACAAAATCCACACGCGTTGATAGGGTGGCTAAGGAGGCATATGGTGTGTTAGACTTCATTAGTTGTGAGATTGAGTTCATGAGCCACTCGGTAATGTTGCCGCTCTATAAAACCCTGGTTAGACAACTCTTGGAGTGTGGTGTCCAGTGCTGGCCCTCTCATTATAGGAAGGGTGTGGAAGCTTTAGAGAGGATGCAGAGGAGATCTACCAGAATGCTGCCTGGATTAGAGGGCAGGTCTTAACGAGGATAGGTTGAGTGAGCTGGGGCATACATCTTTGGAGTGTAATGCCCTGGTTAAGATTTTTACTGCTATTGCTATAGTTATTTCATTTTAACTGTTCTGTAAAAGCGATGTGTTCTGGCTTTAGAATATTTGGTTTCAGCTAAAAGACAAAGGACTATGATGTTCAGTTTAGGAATGTTGTGTCAGTTAGCCTGGGTGGCAGAATCGGGAGAAAGTTCAAGAGAGCGAGGCAGAGAGAGGTTTGTGATGGGCAGTGTGGTTCGCTGTTTTTTTTTGGCGGGAGCTGCGGTGAGGACAAGAGGGAAGCTGGCTGACAATTCTGTGGGAAGGAGCGTCCATATTACACGAGGAGCTTTGTACCGATTAATGGCTCCAAGGAGGAAGGGCCAATTTCCCCGAGAGAGCCCGTTGGTTTGAAATAGATCTTGAGCGAAGTTCGGAATGGGGTGTGTGCTTCACGCAGACTGTGGGCCCAGCGCGTGAGTTAAAAGACAGCTACAAGATGCACTCCAATGATGTGCACATTTGGACAATGCTAATTGTAATGGGCCCTTTTATATTTTCTTCCTTTTCTTTTTCCTACTAACTGTTTGATAAAGCTGAAGTTTGCAAATAGACTTTCTTTATAATTTTATGCAGTCTACAGTCAGTTATTTCTTGCCAATTGACAATTGTGTATGGGCAGTATTTACACAGCATTCACTCAAATCGAGGTTTCTTTAATCGGAACATCACAATGTTCCTGTTTGGTGGAACCTCAAAACATACCGACCCTAGACGCCTATTGTTTATGAAAGGTGACTTTCTCACCATTGAGTCCTGTGGCTGTTAGCTAATGAGCCAAGTTTCCATATGAGCCCCGTGAGGGAGCTGCAGGAGTTTCAAGGAGGATGAGAGACAACTTGATTGATGATAAGAAGCATAGGTCGAGTGAATAGTCAAAGACTTTTCCCTAGGTAGCAATGGCTAATACAAGGGGACATAATTTTATTGGAGGAAAGTATAGGTGGGATGTCAGAAGTAGGTTTTTATACAAAGGGTGGAACATACTGCCAGGGGTATGGTAGAGGCAGATATTTTAAGAATATTTAAGAGACTCTTAGATTGGCCCATGGATGACAATAAACTAGAGGTCTATGTGGGAGTGAGGAATTAGGTTGATCTTGGAATAGGTTAAAAGGTCAACATAACACTGTGGGCCAAAGAACCTGCACTGTTCTGTAACGTTCTAGGTTCCATGTTCTAGATAACAATGGACAGTACGATAACTTGGCCAAGCGTAACACCCCTGTCAGACTGCTGAGAGTTTCAAGTTCCACTTCTGGGCGTAATCACATAATTTAGGCTGATCTGGACAAACCAATTAGGGTCATGTTTACAAGTCCTCTGAAAAAAAAAGCAGGAGCCTCAGGCAGCATTTCTTCAGCTTTGGAACTTGACAGCTTAGACTGAGACAGGGCTAGGTCTGACTTACAACCACTGATCAAAGACAATGCTTGGCAAGGAGATGTACTGTAATTCCATAAATTCGTTTCCCAAATCTTTTTTATTATTTTTTTCCAAAATAAACACGAGTACATTGAAGTAAACAACGCTTACAATGTCTCAAGAAAAAAAAATTATATAAAGATCGAAAAAAATTTTCTGATGAAAAAAAAAACCCTACTAAGCAAGAAAAGTGGGAAAAAGAAAAATCCCATTAGGTGTTCAACCCCAGAGCCATGTGTCACACATAAAGCTTCTAAAGATAAACATCAAACTGCCAGCAAAAAAGAAAGTACCAAAAAAATTTACAATTAGATCGTGGAGAGTCCATCAATTAACTCAAATGATAATAATGAGCAAATGAACCCCATCTTTTCTCAAAATCAAATAATTCCATAAATTCATCACAGCATTGAGAATTTCATCTGAAATTATTTTGCAATGCCAAAATTTCAGAATTGGAATTTAAGGTTGAACAATTTGCCAGTTCAAACATTACAACACTTTGGAATTGAGGACTGTTGTCAGATGTTTGATACGACTCAACCCAAGGATTAAGATCAGAAAGAAGTGCAACTGCCGTGCAGAGACCTGGGTTCCTGTTCCTTCCCTTTCTCTCATGATCCACTCCCCCCTGCTAGTAGATAACTACCTCTTTGACCCTTTACCTCTGCCACCTATCACCACCCAGCTTCCCACTTCATCGTCACCCACCCACTCTCCCCCTCACCTAGCCTCACCTATCACCTGCCAGCTCATATTCCTCTTCCTTCCCTCATCTTCTGGCTGCTGCCCCCTTCCTTTTCAAACCTGATGAAGGGTCTCAGACCAAAACGCTGATTGTTTATTCCCATTCATAGGTGCTACCTGAACCGCTGAGTTCCTCCAGCATCTTGTGTGTTTTGATCTTGAATGAATTGTGTTCAAGACTTAGGTCCTGCCTAGGTTCTGTTTTCTAAGTTTGTTAGATGTCATTGTCCCTGTCTCACTCGCATCCAAAATAAAGGATTACAAGAAAAATATTCCTCAGTAAAACTGGAATCAAATCAGTGAGTCACATCAAAACTCCAGTCAATACTCAGGTCTATCAGTTTGATATTTCACACAAATTCAGCAAAGTTAATTCTCATTTCCTACAACTCCCAAAGCACATTTACAAATCAATCTCACCAATCTAATCCTGATGGAACATCTGCTATAAATTGGTTCACTGGAGAATTTGGTTAGTTTTGCTCACGTCATAAAACTTCTGCTCAAAAAAGCTACAGAAAGCTGCAAACTACAGCTCCGTCATGGGGGATACCTTCAAAAGGTGATGCCTCAAAAAGCTGTAGAAAGTTGTAAACTCAGCCAGTCCTATCATGGGCACCAGCCTCTCCAGCATCGAGGACACCTTCAAAAGGTGATGCCACAAAAAGGTAGCATCCATCATCGAGGTCTCACATCACCCAGGACATGCTCTCTTCTTATTGCTACCATCAAGGAGGAAGTAGCGGGGCCTGAAGACACACACTTAATGTTTTAGAAACAGCTTCTTCCCCTCCACCATCATCAGTTTTCTGAATGGAAAATGAACCCATGAACACTACCACACTAATTTGTTTTCTTTTCTTTTGCTTTCTTTTTGTACTAACTTAATTTATATATCTATTTCTTCTTGTATTTGACTGCTTTTTTATTATTATGTATTGTAATATACTGCTGCTGCAAAACAACAAATTTCATGACATTTGTCAGTGACTTTAAACCTGATTCTGAAAGGCTCGGTGTTCTACCACTGAATACCTGCTTTAATCCTTTGGACCCATCATTAGTATGTGGAATGTTATCTACAGCTGTCAAGAGAATACTTATGCACTAAATGTAGGACCCAAGGCACTTGCTTGTAAAGTGTAATTGTCCTTTTCAGCAGAGCAGAACAAAGGGTAAGGAAATTCCTATTTGGCTACATGATCTGTGAGAAAGCAATATTATTGTAATAGATATAATCCAGACCCTGAAGCTGCTCGAATTATTTGTTTTTTAAAACAAAATTATTCATAATTTAAAAATTACAAGAATAAACTGTTCAGTGCCTTTTCATTCTTTACATTAATAGCCAACGCTTTCCATACTGTTCAATTAAATTCATAAACTACTTGAATAAAACATCCACGGCCAAGTAATTTTCTTTCTTTGCGGAACGAGAGTCCTAATGGGCTGCACTGTAGCATAGCAGGTTAGCGTAACACTTAACGCTAGATTTGATATTCTGTACCAATCAAGGTAAAACTTTGAGTATGTAAGTTGTTGCACCTTTAGGAACAAGTGATCATAACATTGTTAGTCTCGAAGTTTTTTGGGGGAGTAAAAACTAGTCAGTAGAAACTAAAGCCATTAAATTGCACTTCAGAAAGGCAAAGCTTGTGCAGATGCAGCAAGGAGTTCAGAAGGTAAACTGGAAGGAACTGCTTGACGTTGAGTCAGTTGAGTAACAATATAAAGAGGTAATACGCACAGTGCAGAAAATTTTCATACCCAAGGTCGGAAGAAGAAATAATAACAACAGATCAACTAAATGCATGAATAAAGATTTACACAAAAAATTACTGAAGAAAATACAGCTAGACAAGGAATACAGAAAAAATACCAATGATGTTAACTCTAGGGCATATGAAAATAAGAGAGCTATAGTCAAGAGGGAAATTCAGATCGCCAAAAGGCAGTTTGAGAAGGATATTGCTGATAATGCTAAGACTGACCCCAAGAGATTTTTTTCAATACTTCAGTAGTAAAGAAAACTCAAGGAGAAAGTTAAGTGTATTAAGAACAATAGTGAGGTGTTAAATTATGTAGAGAAGGACATAGTGGATACTCTTAACACATATTTTGCTAAAGTATTCACCTGCGAAGATGAATACGCCAGTAAGTATAGGAAAAAAGGTTGTTTTAAGTGACTTCAAGATCTTAGAAAGTGAGGTCGTTCTTTATCTGAAAAGGCTGACAGTTGATAAATCTTCAGGGCCAGGCAACGTATATCCAAGGGTACGTAAAGAGGTCTGTGATTATATATAAAAACCCCTAACATGTGTTTTTCAAAAGTCAGAGAAGACTGGTGAAATCCCTAAAGACAGGAAATGGGCTAACACTGTCCTGGTATATAAGAAGGATGACCGTACTGACCCTGATACCTATAGACCAGTAAGCTTAATGTGTATCGTAGGAAAGATAATAGAAACGTTAATAAAGAACGAGCTGAAAAGCAGCTGCTAACAACAGACGTATTAACAGGAAGCCAGCATGCATCCAGAATGGGTAAATCATATTTTACTAAAATGCTGGAGTTCTATGAAGAGGCAAATAAAATTGTCAGTTTTGGGGCCGCTGCTTTTTTAATTTACATTAATGATTTGCATAAGCACATAACAAATAAAGTAGTAAAGTTTGCCGATGTCACAAAATTAAATGGCAGATGAAATTTAATTTAAGTAAATGTTAAATATTACATATAGGAATTAGAAATATTAGATATAAATATACAATGGGGGAACTCTTGAGTTAGACAGTGCACTGTATGAAGGATTTGGGTGTCCATTTAAACTCATCACAACCAACATCCAGACAGTGTACGCAAGTGATGAGGAAGGCTAATAGAATGTTGGGCTATATAATGTGTTCAGTAGAGTTCAAGTCTAGAGATGTCTCCTTCAACTGTATAACATGCTTGTGAGGCCACACCTTGAGAGCTGTGTACAATTTTAGTCTCTGTACTTTGTAAGGGATGTGTAGGCACTGGAGAGAGTCCAGAGAAGGGTGACTACACTCATTCCTGGCCTGCAGGGTATCAGCTATGAAGAAAGATTGAAAGAATTAAATCTTTTTATCCTAAGTAGATGTAGAATGAGAGGAGACATGATAGAAGTGTTCAAAATCATTAAGAGTATAAGTTTATTTGCTCAGGGGATCTCCCATCCACTGCTACCAACCTTATAGTTCCACACCCCGCACTTCCCGTTTCTACCTCCTACCCAAGATCCACAAACCTGCCTGCCCAGGTAGACCCATTGTCTCAGCTTGCTCTTGCCCCACCAAACTCATTTCTGCATACCTCGACACAGTTTTATCCCCCCTTGTTCAATCCCTTCCTACCTATGTTCATGACACTTCTCACGCTCTGAGATTTTTCAATGATTTTAAGTTCCCTGGCCCCCACCACTTTAGTTTCACCATGGATGTTCAGTCCCTATATACATCCATCCCCCATCAGGAAGGTCTCAGAGCTCTCCGCTTCTTTTTGGATTCCAGACCTAATCAGTTCCCCTCTACCACCACTCTGCTCCATCTAGCGGAAATAGTCCTTACTCTTAATAATTTCTCCTTTGGCTCCTCCCACTTCCTCCAAACTAAAGGTGTAGCTATGGGCACCCGTATGGGTCCTAGCTATGCCTGCCTTTTTATTGGCTTTGTGGAACAATCCATGTTCCAAGCCTATACTGGTATCTGTCCCCCACTTTTCCTTCGCTACATCGGCGACTGCATTGGCGCTGCTTCCTGCACGCATGCTGAGCTCGTTGACTTCATTAACTTTGCCTCCAACTTTCACCCTGTCCTCAAGTTTACCTGGTCCATTCCCGACACCTCCCTCCCCTTTCTAGATCTTTCTGTCTCTATCTCTGGAGACAGCTTATCTACTGATGTCTACTATAAGCCTACTGACTCTCACAGCTATCTGGACTATTCCTCTTCTCACCTTGTCTCTTGCAAAAATGCCATCCGCTTCTTGCAATTCCTCCGTCTCTGCTGCATCTGCTCTCAGGATGAGGCTTTTCATTCCAGGACGAAGGAGATGTTCTTTTTTAAAAAAGAGGCTTCCCTTCCTCCATCATCAGCTCTGCTCTCAAACGCATCTCCCCCATTTCATGCACATCTGCTCTCACTCCATCCTCCTGCCACCCCACTAGGAATAGGGTTCCCCTGGTCCTCGCCTATCACCCCACCAGCCTTCGGGTCCAACATATAATCCTCCATAACTTCCGCCACCTCCAACGGGATCCCACCACTAAGCACACCTTTCCCTCCCCACCCCCCCCCCCCCCCCGCTTTCGGCAGGGATCACTCCCTACGTGACTCCCATGTCCATTCGTCCCCCCCATCCCTTCCCACCGATCTCCATCCCGGCACTTAACCTTGTAAGCGGAACAAGTGCTACACATGCCCTTACACTTCCTCCCTTACCACCATTCAGGGCCCCAAAGAGTCCTTCCAGGTGAGGCGACAACTCACCTGTGAGTCAGCTGGGGTGATATACTGCGTCTGGTGCTCCCGATGCGGCCTTCTACATATTGGCGAGACCTGACGCAGACTGGGAGATCATTTCGCTGAACACCTACGCTCTGTCCGCCAGAGAAAGCAGGATCTCCTAGTGGCCACACATTTTAATTCCACATCCCATCCCCATTCTGATATGTCTATCCACGGCCTCCTCTACTGTAAAGATGAAGCCACACTCAGGTTGGAGGAGCAACACCTTATACTCCGTCTGGGTAGCCTCCAACCTGATGGCATGAACGTTGACTTCTCTAACTTCCGTTAATGCCCCACCTCTCCCTCGTACCCCATCTGTTATCTATTTTTATACATACGTTCTTTCTTTGACTCTCCTTTTTCTCCCTCTGACTATACCCCTTGCCCATCCTCTGGAATTCCCCCCTCCCCTTTTCTTTCTCCCTAGGCCTCCCGTCCCATGATTCTCTCATATCCCTTTTGCCAATCACCTGTCCAGCTCTTGGCTCCATCCCTCCCCCTCCTGTCTTCTCCTATCATTTTGGATCTCCCCCTCCCCCTCCCACTTTCAAATCTCTTACTAGCTTTTCTTTCAGTTAGTCCTGACGAAGGGTTTTGGCCCAAAACGTCGACTGTACCGCTTCCTGTAGGTGCTGCCTGGCCTGCTGCGTTCACCAGCAATTTTTATGTGCATTGCTTGAAATTCCAGCATCTGCAGATTTCCTTGTGTAAGAGTATAAGTAAGTTGGATTCCAGCTGCTACTTCACAATTAATCCATCAACAAGGACACGGGGCCATAGATGAGGACTGGTTAAAGGGAGATTTCAGACTAACATCAAGAAGCATTTTGTTACACGAGTTGTGGACACATGGAACAAACTACCTGGTCATGTAGTTGCGAGTAGCACCTTACAGACTTCCAAATCTAAACTTGATTGTTACTTCAACACACTATGTGAATAGAAAATTGGCAAGCTTTGTTGGGTTGAATGGCCTGCTCTTGTCAAAATGTTCTAAAGTTTGCAGTGTCAGTCATCACCGAATGGAGGCAATTCCTGCCACCGATTATACAGAGTTTGTACATCCTCTCTGTGATCACATGGATTTCCTCCCACATTCCAAAATCATATGGTTTAAAGTTAATGAGTTGTGGGCTTGTCATGTTGGCACTAAAAGTATGGTGACACTTGCCGGCTCCCCCAAGCACAATCCCGCTGATTTGATTTGACACCAATGATGCAATTCACTGTCGGTTTAAACGTGCGACGATTGAAACCGTGCCATGTCAAAGTAGTATCATCTGCTTATTTTTCAAAGCTTCTCAATTCTTCAGGATCACTCTACAATCAAAAACCAGCCCCTGGTTATTATTCTGCACTCCTAACAGAAATCCAAAAAACATTTCCCTCCCACACCCCACCCTCTTTACACTCATCTTGAGAAGTTGATGAATATCTGTGTTCACGATTGACTCTTCAAGCACAAGTACAGGTTAGGGTTAGGGTTAGTAAGTTGTGGGCGTGCTACCTTGGCACCAAAAACATGGTGACACATGCAGGCTGCCCCCAGCACAAATCGGACTGTGTTGATCATTGATGCAAAACGTTGCATTTCACTGTATATTTCGCAGTTTCAATGTTCTTGTGACATATAAAACTTATCTAATCTTTAAACTTCTACTTTGCAGTGCCTTGAGGTGCCTGTTATACATAGTACAGGTCTCAGAATTATATATGAGACCAAGAAACAGTACCTGGTTTTTCTCCCAGGGATTATGAGGATCAGAAAGGCAGAAAATCTCTCCATTTCCAGATAGTACATTTCAATGCTCAAACATTTAAAATAAATTTATTATCAACGTATGTACACCATCCTGCAATTCATTTACTTCCAGGGATTCACAGTAGAATAAATACAATAGAATCATTGAAAAATTACACAGAAAGGCTGACAAGCAACCAATGTGCAAAAGGAGACAATCTGTGCAAATACATAATCAATCAATCAATCAAAACACTTGAAAGTGAGTGTATAGGTTGTGAAATCAGTTCAGAGTTGAGGTGAGTGAGGTTATCCATGCTGGTTCAGGAGCCTGATAGATAAAGGGTAGTAACTGTTCCTGAACCTGCTGGTTTAGGATCAAAGGCTTCTGACGGCAGCAGTGAGAAGAAAGCATGCTCTGGGTGGTGGGGCTCCTTTATGATGGGTGCTGCTTTCTTCGTGTAGGAGAAGTAATCCCGAGTTATTTAAATGGGTATTATGTTGGATTTATTTTCTGGTTAATGCATACTAGCTTTAGAAATCCATTACTGAAGACTCAGGTGACATTTTTCGCACTTTCAATCAAATTATTCCCTTAAGCTGATTTGTTTTGCCATGGTATCGTGGCTGGAATGAATTACATCATCCCCTCTTTCAGATCAGTCTAATTTCTTGCACTAAATCAGTTGGAACAAACTAATCCACAGGTTTTAGTTGTATGAACTGACAAGGGTCTCTATCGTCCAATTTTTAACAGTGATCATGTGATGCAACTTCAGTCTCTCTCCACTGATGAGAAGACTGCCTCTGGGTCTCGGTGCAGCTGATTAAAAATAAGCGTCTCAAAACTTCAGCCTTAATATTCAAGCAGTATTAACTTTGCAATGGCTTGTTCACTGACCTCTGTCAATGATCAGCAAACTTTAGGGAACAGCTTAGTTCATTCGGAGTTCTGCTGATGAGTTATTCCTGTGAATTTTAACTTGTTCTTTTGGACAATACCTTTCAGTCAATTCAGAACAAAAGAATGTTTCCTTTTATGTCACTCCCCACCCCCAACCTACACAATAATTAAATGTTCAGCTAACATATAGAAAACACATCCATTTACATTGTCTAGTCAATCAGGATTTGGTATTTAGGGGAAGGGATGGAATAATTAGATGGTAACATTTTTCATCTTGATACTGTTTTGAATATTTAATGATTTTTGACTTAGTGCAACTTTCTCATAACCTTGATATTCTCTATATCTGCCAGCCACTTTAATTATCCATGTTAGTCTATGTTTCACCAAAATAAAATGCATTTATCTGTAAGGGTCACTTTTGACCAAACAGTTATATTTG
The DNA here is from genome assembly GCF_030028105.1 of Mobula birostris. Classification (NCBI taxonomy): domain Eukaryota; kingdom Metazoa; phylum Chordata; class Chondrichthyes; order Myliobatiformes; family Myliobatidae; genus Mobula; species Mobula birostris. The sequence goes on along the minus strand of NC_092371.1, from coordinate 101,413,747 downwards.
TATAACTTGGGGCAAGATCACGAACCTGAAAGTGTGATAGACCGGTATTGGATATGATTTATTACTTTTTGAACAGGCACAGTTCTTCATTTACTCTGAATAGTTCTGCCTTAACTGGTTACAATGGGGCTCCATGAAGTATGAGGCTTTAATATTAAAATTAGGCCAAGATTACTTGGGCCCTGTGTTAAACCACATTCAGCTGCAGGAGTGTAGCATTGTGGGAAGTTGTTTCCATAGTCACTGGGTAGGTTTACAGACTGTTAGCCTTCTCCAGCTGTAATTTTTACTTTATTTATTTTTTTATTGAAATACAGCACGGAATAGGCCCTTCTGGCCTTTTGAGTCGTGCCACCCTGCAATCCCTCGTTTTAATCATGGGACAATTTACAATGACCGATCAACCTTCTAACCCGTATGTCTTTGGATTGTGGGAGGAAAGTGGAACACCCAGAGGAAACCCACAAGGTCACAGGGAGAGCGTACAAACTCCTTACAGGCAGCGGCAGGAATTGAACCTGTGTCGCCTGTACTGTAAAGCATTGCGCCAACCTCAATGCTACCGTGCCACCCCTGTTGTTCTCCTAAAGTACAGGCCTGTTATCGCTCTGTAATTCTTGGCAGCTCAGTAATACGGACTGCCCTGCTCTACTTGTTTTCACCTTCTATTCCCTCTGGATGTTGTTTGATTTTTGAAGTCTGTGGTAAACCATATATATGTTGTAACTGGGTTAACTGTCTGGAAACGCCCCTCTGCTGACTGCCCCTGTGGCTCCTCCCACAGGCCCCTGAATAAAGGTAATTTCGCCCTGCTCCTCCCCCTCAGTCCGGGGGCAGACACTCACCATGGAGGTCGTATTGTACAGCGAATAAAAGCCTTTCAGTATTTTACCCAACTTCAGTCTTTTGGAGTTATTGAAGGTGCTTCAATTTTATTCGCTGTAAATTTTAAAGCATGGAACACGCACCAAGACCCGACAAGTTAGACATCATCCACAAACGCCTGAAGCTGGAAACGCTTTCGAACTCTGGCTGGCCTGCTTTGAAGTGTACCTAGAGGAGATTAAAGCCATCGACCCCGTAGCGAAGCGTAGAGTTCTACTCTCCAGGGTCAGTCCACGGGTCTATTCGCTGATCAGAGACCAGCCAAGCTACGACAGTACGATGAGCGCCCTCAAAGGACAATACCTGCGGCCGATAAACAGCGTCTATGCTCGGCATCGCTTAGCGACACGGCAACAACGGCCCGGGGAATCAAGTGCTGAGTTTGTCCTGGCCCTACGGGCACTCGTGCGAGCCTGCAATTGCCAGGAGCTGACGGCGGCGCAGCATACAGAGCTCCTAGTGAGAGACGCTTTCGTCACGGGGACCAGGTCAGTGTATGTGCGCCAGTGGCTGCTGGAAAAAGCCGATCTTACCCTAAGTTCGGCTATCGAGCTGGCCGATACGCTGGAGGCCGCTCTGCACAACTCTAAGGCTCTCCAAGTACGCGATCCCCTGATGGCCTTGTGGGCGCCGCAGACTCCGCAACCTGCCGGCGAATCGACCACAACTGCTGCCAGTCGCGAGTCCGCGAAGTGCTACTTCTGTGGACTGGAGAAGCACCCCCAGAAATACTGCGCGGCTCGACAAGCTACCTGCTCAAGCTGCGGAAAGAAAGGGCACTTCACCAAGGTCTGTAAGTCCAAACCGCGAGCGGGATAGAGCAGCGCCGCGTGCGAGACATGGGGGTCACCATCTTGCCTGTCGCCATCCTCCCTGCACGCCGCCACCACGTGCGAGATATGGGGGCCGCCATCTTGGTCGGAGCCACCTCCCACCGCCTAGGACCAACGGGTGCTCACGGGGCACCCCACCGCGCCGGACCAAGACAGCAACCCCGCCCTGGCTTCCGTGACCCTAGACCAAAGCGCTCCCCACCAGCTCGCAAGGTCAATGATGGACATCCTGGTGGAGGGACGCAGGACAAGCTGCCTGTTTGACACAGGCAGCACGGAGAGTTTTATCCACCCGGACCCGGTGCAGCACTGTGGACTCATGATACGGCCGGTAAGTCAGAGGGTCACCATGGCTTCCGGGTCGCATACAACAAACATCCAGGCGGGGGGCGGGGGGGTTGTGTAGCGACGCTAGTGGTGCAAGGCGCAGAATATCGAGATTTTACGTTACTGGTCATGCCTCAACTGTGTGCCCCTGTGCTATAGGGGCTTGGCTTCCAGAGCCACCTGAAAAGTGTGACAATGAAGTATGATGGGCCCCTCCCACCAATCACTGTTGTAAATCCCCTGTTTTGTAGAGATATGTCACGTACCCCGCTACTGACCACACACACACACCGACCTGCACATCCCACCCAACGCCATGCCAACTGCCACACTACCGACACCACTTGCGGCCTCTCCACCCTCAGGATCCCTCCCGCACCGCTGTTCGCCAACCTGACCCCCGACTGTAAACCTGTGGCAACTAAAAGCAGGAGGTACAGCGCGGGGGACAGAGCTTTCATTAAGTCGGAGGTGCAGCGGCTGCTCAGGGAGGGGGTCATTGAGGCAAGCACAAGTCCTTGGAGGGCGCAGGTGGTGGTTGTTCGGGACGGGGAGAAGAATAGGATGGTCGTGGACTATAGCCAGACCATCAATAGGTTCATGCAGCTCGACGCGTACCCTCTACTCAGCACTGCGGATATGGTCAATCAGATAGCGCAGTACAAGGTGTACTTGACCATAGACCTAAAATCCACTTACCATCAGCTCCCCATCCGCCAGGAGGACCGCCCTTACACTGACTTCGAGGCGGACGGCAGGCTTTATCAATTCCTGCGCGTCCCCTTCAGTGTCACGAATGGTGTATCTGTCTTCTAGAGGGCAATGGACCGGATGGTGGACCAGTGCCAACTGAAGGACACATTCACATATCTGGATAACATCACCATCTGCGGTCATAACCTGCAGGATCACGACAATAACCTCCAAAAATTTCTCCAAGTGGCCAAAGCTTTCAACCTCAGCTATAACAAGGACAAGTGTGTATTCGGGACACCCAACTTGCTATCCTTGGGTGTGTCGTGGAGAATGGAGTCTGACCCCGACTGTATGCATCCCCTGTTGGAACTCCCTCTTCTCAACACCCTCAGAGCCCTCAAAAGGTGCGTGGGCTTCTTTTTATATTACGCCCAATGGGTCTCTAACTATGCAGACAAGGCCCGCCCCCTGGTCAAATACACCACATTCCCCCTCTCAGCCAAGGCCCGCGCGGCCTTCAGCTGCATAAAAGGGGACATTGACAAAGCAGCAATGCATGCGGTGGATGAGGCCATCCCCTTCCGACTTTGCGCTGGCTGCTACACTCAACCAGGCAGGAAGACCAGTGGCGTTCTTCTCCCGTACCCTTCAAGGCCCTGAAATTTGGCACTCCGCGGTGGAGAAAGAGGCCCAGGCCATAGTGGAAGCTATAAGGCACTGGAGGCACTACCTCGCCGGCAAAAGGTTCACCCTGCTAACTGACCAGCGCTCAGTCACATTCATGTTTAATAACAAACAGTGAGGCAAAATCAAAAATGATAAAATTCTGAGGTGGAGAATCGAACTCTCCACCTACAACTATGACATCATGTACAGGCTCAATGAGCCCTCCGATGCCCTATCCCAGGGAACGTGTGCAGATCGACCGGTTATACGCCCTACATGTAGGTCTTTGCCACCCGGGGGTCACCCAGCTTTTCGACTTCGTGAAAGCCCGGAACCTGCCTTACTCCCTTGAGGAGATCAGGATGATGACCAGGGACTGCCAAGTCTGCGCAGAGTGCAAACCGCACTTCTACCGACCCAAAAAGGCACAACTCATCAAGGCCACCCGCCCCTTTGAGCGACTGAGTGTTGGCTTTAAGGGCCCCCTTCCCTCCACCGACCGCAATGTGTACTTTCTTAACATTATTGACAAGTACTCGCGGTTCCCCTTTGCCATCCCCTGCCCCGACACCACTAACACGTCAGTTATAAAAGCCCTGCACAAGCTCTTCACTCTGTTCAGATACCCATGCTATATCCACAGTGACAGAGGGTCCTCGTTTATGAGTGACGAGCTGCGCCAATACCTACTGGCTAGGGGTATTGCAACTAGTAGGACCACGAGCTATAATCCCCGGGGGAATGGACAGGTAGAGAAGGAGAATGGCACAGGGTGGAAAGCCACACTCTTAGCCCTCAGGTCAAAGGGACTGCCGGTCTCCCGCTGGCAGGAGGTCCTTCCCGAGGCACTCCACTCCATCCGCTCCCTGTTATGCACGGCCATCAATGCCACCCCTCATGAGCGGCTCTTTTCTTTTCCCAGAAAATCGACCACTGGAACCACCCTACCAACTTGGCTGATGTCCCCGGGGCCAGTGCTGCTCCGGAAACGTGCGAGGAGCAATAAATACTCCCCGATGGTCGAGAGGGTTCACTTACTTCATGCGAACCCCCAGTATGCCTACGTGGTTTTACCTGATGGGCAGGAGAACACGGTCTCCATCCGCGACCTGGCGCCCGCAGGAGCTCCAGGCCCCTACCCTGAACACTCCATGGTGACTATTGACCCCGTACCCACCAATGTATGTACCTACGAGACACCGTGCACCCCAAACCCTACACAGACACCACACGACACTCCCATACCGGGCGCGACGCACACGCACGAGGGATTACCAACGCCTAACATGCTGGCACCTGAAGTCAGGCTAGAGCCAGCACAACCGCCATCGCCGGTGCAATCACCACCGGTGCTACGTAGATCACAGCGACGGACTCGACCGCCTGATAGACTTAACCTGTAAATATACTTCTTGTAAATATTGTCAGTCACTTCACCCCGCGGGACTCTTTTTAAAAAAAGGAGGGGTGAATGTGGTAAACCATATATATGTTGTGACTGGGTTAACTGTCTGGACACACCCCTCTGCTGACTGCCCCTCTGGCTCCTCCCACAGTCCCTGTATAAATGTGTTTCACCTTGCCCCTCCCCCTCAATCCGGGGGCAGACACTCAGCATGGAGGTCGTATTTTACAGTGAATAAAAGCATTTCAGTATTTTACCAAATCTCAGTCGCTTGGAGTTATTGAAGGTGCTTCAAAGTCAACTTAACTTCCTAAGAGAAACTGTCCCAGACCAAAGCACAATTAACCCCAGAACATGAACATGTGGTTAAACAGTGGATTCTGAAAGTTTAATCAGAATCAGAATCAGAATCAGGTTTATTATCACTTACTTATGTTATGAAATTTGTTGTTTTGTGGCAGCAGTACAGTGCTAGACATTAAAAAGATGCTATATTTACAAGATATACAGTATTTTTAAAAAGCAGTGCGAAGGGAGAGCAAATAATGAGGTGTGCTCATGGACTGCTCAGAAATCTGATGACCGTGGGGAAGAAGTTTTTCCTAAAACACTGAGTGAGAGTCTTCAGGCTCCTGTACCTCCTCCCTGATGGTAGCAATGGGAAGAACGGCCTGGATGGTGAGGGTCACTGATGGTGGAAGCTGCCTTCTTGAAGAAGGTATCCTCGATGGTGGGGAGGCAAGTGACCCTGATGAAGCTGGCTGTGTTTATGACTTTCTACAAGTTTTTCTGATCCACTGAAGTGGCCCCTCCATACCAGACAGTGATGCGACCAGTCAGAATGCTCTCCGTGGCACATCTGTAGAGATTTGCTAGAGTCTTTAGTGACATACCCAATATCAGACTCTTAATGAAATATAGCCACTGGAATGGCCTCATTGTTTGACCTAGCTTTGCCCGTAGAAAACTGCCCTCTTTCTCAATCCCAAAGAGGCTTGATGGGCCAGATGGCCTACTCCTGCTCCAACTTATTATGTTTTTAAGTTCTCGTGCACTCCCAGCACTCCCTTTGGTTGCACTTGACAACACATGTATCCAAGGATCCTAGCAGAACTGGTTGCAGAGATGGTGGCTGCATCATCTGTAACCTTCCAAAGGTTGGTCCTGATATTCTGAAGAGATGGCAATGGATTGGAAAACCTCTGTGATCCTTCTGGTCTAAAAAGTGGGATGTCATTTTATTTAAGAAGAAGAAGAAGAAGAATATCTTTATTGTCATTGTTGTGGAGCAATGAAACACAGTTTAGCAGCTCAACTTTTTTCAGCATGACAAAGAATATATACATAAAATAAACTCTAAAACCTCAGGAGTGCAATCCAAAATTAATAATATATAGACGGGGGGGGGGGGTAGAACTATTGCACACCTGCCATTCCTGGAAGTGTGATGCATTTAGCTGCTGCCGTCTTAGGAGGGGGGGCAGGAGAAGGGAAAGGGGTGTTATACATTTCACTGCTTGTGGGTAGAAGCTGTTAAGGAGTCTCTTTGTTTTCATCCTTAATGCTCTGTATCTCTTCCCAGAAGGTAGAGGGGAAAACAGGTGATGTCCAGGATGAGTGGGATCCTTTGAAATACAGTAGCCTTCTTTTGAAGTCTGCCAGTATAAATGTCTCTGAGGGAGGGTAATGTTGTGCCAATAACCCGCTCTGCTACCCTCACCACCTGCTGCAAGTCCTTCCTGTTCTGTTCTGTGCAGCTGGCAAACCACACTGCACAGCAATACGTCAGGAGGCTCTCTATAGTTGTCCGATAGAAGTTGATCAGCAGGTGATGAGGGAGGAGAGCGTGCTTTAGCTTCCTTAGGAAGTAGAGCCTCTGTTGGGCCTTCCCCACCTGATAAGAGATATGGGCAGGCCAGGTGAGGTCAGCCGAGATGTGGACGCCGAGGAACTTGAAACTCTCTACTCTCTCCACTTCTTTCCCATATATGTGCAGAGCAGAGTGCTCGATGCGCTTTGATTTCCTGAAGTCTACTATCAGCTCATTGGTTTTTGTGATGTTCAGGTCCAGGTTATTATGACAACACCATTCTGTCAAATGCTGTACCTCCTCCCTATAGGCTGTCTCATCACAGTCTGATATGATACCTGTTAGGGTGGTATCGTCAGCAAATTTGACAATGGTGTTGGTGGAGTGAATGGTAGAACAGTCATGGGTGAAAAGAGAATAGAGGATGGGGCTATTACTCAGAAAATCCAGTATCCATGAGCACAGTGAACTGCCAAGCCCCAGTTGCTCAATTTCTGCACCAGTTTGTAGGGGATGACTGTATTAAAAGCTGAGCTGTAGTCCTCAAACAGCATTCTTACATAGGTGTTATCCTAATCCAGGTCTGTAAGGGCTGTGTGGAGAGCTGTGATGACTGCATCCTCTGTCGATCTGTTAGCACGATACGCATACTGGTATTTATCAAGGTCAGCGGGTATGGCAGACTTAATATAAGACAGTATGAGTCTCTCAAAACATTTCATGATGATAGGAGTTAGGGCAACTGGGCGATAGTCATTAAGGCAGTTCACTGTACTTTTCTTTGGTATGGGGAATTATTGTGGCTGACTTAAGGCAGGTGGGGACTACAGACTCTAGTAGCGAGAGGTTGCGGATGGTAGTAAATACTCCCGCTAGTTGATCTGCGTAGTCCTTAAGAATCCTTCCGGTGACTCCCTCTGGCCCAGCTGCTTTCCTCGCATTGACTCCGTGCAGAGCGGATCTGACCCCGGTGTTGGTGTAATTGTATAGGGTCATCCTTCCCTGTTAGTGCTGACTGGATGCTAGCTTCTCAATTCTGACTGTCAAAGCGAGAAAAGAACTGGTTCAGAGTGTCTGGCAGTGTCCTATCTGAGGAGTTTGTGACTGTATAGCTGTCCCTGTAGCCAGTAAGAGTCTTTATCCCCTGCCACATACATCTGGAGTTGTTATCGGTAAAGTGCTCCTCTATACGCGGTTTATATCTGCGCTTGGCCTCTCTGATGCTGCTTTGCAGGGCTCTTCTTGCCTGCCCATAGGCCTGTAGATCCCCAGATTTAAAAGCAGCATCCCGTGTTCTTAGCAAGACCCTCACCATGCTATTGAACCAAGGTTTTTGGTTGGGGAACACCTTAACAGACTTTGTGTCCATGACATTCTCAGCACAAAAGTTTATATATGAAAGAACAGCTGATGTGTGCCCTTCCAGATCTCCCCCTTCATCAAAAACTTCCCAGCCTGTGTTATCGAAGCAGTCTTGTAGGGCAGAGGTAGCCTCCTTAGTCCGTAATTTGACTGTCGTCATATATGGTCTTTGTCTACAGCTGAGTGGTTTATATGCCGGGGTCAGGGACAGAGACAGATGGTCTGAGAGTCCCAAATGTGGCAGAGGGCTGGCTTTATAAGCATGAGGAAGATTGCAGTAGACTTGATCCAAGGTGTTCTTTTCCCTTGTCGGGAAGTTCACATACTGATGGAATTTAGGTAGAACAGACTTCAAGTTGGTATGATTGAAGACCCCAGCTGCTATAACAATGCTGTCTGGTTGTGCTGATAGACACTGGCTAATGGAGTGATGTAACTCCTCCATAGCTAGCTTAGCGTTAGCCTGCGATGGTATGTAAACAGCTGCTATAACAACCGATGTAAACTCTCTCAGCAAGTAAAAGGGTCTGCACTGCAACATCAGGTATTCAGTGTCTGGGGAACAGTGAGTATCTATAACTGTAACTTCTGTACACCAACTGTTATGTATATAAATACAAAGTCCCCCTCCTCGGATCTTGCCGGAGTGACTAGTCCTGTCCGCCCTGAAAACGGCGTGGCCCGCCAACTCGATAGCCGCATCCGGAATATACTGGTCGAGCCACGTCTCCGTTATTATCATCACACAATGATTCAAACTGTGCAAAGTAATCCGCAGTCGCAGCTCGTCCATCTTATTATTTAGTGACCGGGTGTTGGCGAGAAAACGGCTTGGGATGGCTGGTTTATAGGGGTTAGCTTTTAGCCTAGCCTGTAGGCCTCCTCCCTTACCCTTTTTCTGCTTCCTGTGTCACCGCCATCTGCGCCATCTCAGCGGGGGGGACACTGATTCCTTCGCTCGTGGGGTAGCGCTGTATCTCCGGAGGAATAAAGCTCCAGCTGTTAAAGTCCGGAGTGCAGTCGTCCGCCATCGCTAGAATCTCGGCCCAACTGCAATGTACATGTGCTATTACACAAATAAAAACACATAGCAACACTATGAAAATAAAATAGCTGCCAAAACTCGAAGAGCGCTGGGCCGCTGCATCTCGGCGCGCCGCCATCTTCATGAAGGATGGTACAAATAAAGTTCAGAACTGTACCTGTTTTATAGCTCCCACATATTTCTTCCTAGCTGACTCATTGAAGAATTTCGAGTTCACACAGCTATTGTAAACATTGTGCACAATGAGCACAGCTGTCTGTTGGAGTTAAACCTTGAGAGCTGCAGAATTGAGAAGATTAGTGCATGGTGATTTGATTGTTAAACACCATCCTGACGAGGTATTATCACCAATCCGCACAGATTGTGGTCTTCCAGTTAAGAGGTCGAGGATCCAACTGCAGAGGGAGGTACAGAGGCCCAGGTTCTGTAAGTTATCAATTAGGATAGTGGGAATATTGGTGTTAAGCGCTGAGCTATAGTCAACAAACAGCATTCTGACATGGGTGTTATATTGTCCAGGAGATCTAAAGCCATATAAAGAGCCATTGCGATTATGTCAGCCATAGACCTATTGAGGTGATAGGCAATATGCAGAGGGTCCAGGTCCTTGCTGATGCAGGAGTTCATGCTAGCCATGACCAACCCCTCAAAGCATTTCATCACCGTAGATGTGAGTGCTACTGGATGATAGTCATTAAGGCAGCTCACACTACACTTCTGAGGCACTGGAATAATTGTTACCTTTTTGAAGAGGTGGGAACTTCCGCCCGTAGCAGTGAGAGATTGAAAATGTACTTGAATACTCCTGCCAGTTGGTGGCACAAGTTTTCAGAGCCTTACTGGGTACTCCACCGGGGCCTGCTGCCTTGCAAGGGTTCACCTTCCTTAAAGACAGCCTGACGTTGGCCTCCAAGACAGAGGTCACAGGGTAACCCATTGCAGGAGGGATCTTCACAGCTGTAGTTATACTCTCCCTTTCAAATCAAGCATAGGTGGCATTGAGCTCATCCGGTAGTGAAGCATCGCCGCCATTCATGCTATTGGGTTTTGTTTCGTAGGAGGTAATGTCCTGCAAGCCCCATCAGAGTTGACGTGCATCTGATGTTGCCTCCAACCTCATTTGAAATTGTCTCTTCACCCTTGAAATAGCCCTCCGCAAGTCATTTCTGGTTTTCTGGTACAGGCCTGGGTCACCAGACTTAAATGGCACGGATCTAGCCTTCAGCAGACTACGAACTTCCTGGTTCATCCACGGCTTTTGGTTTGGGAATGTACAGCAAGTTTTCGTAGGCACACATTCATCCACACGGGTTTTAATGAAATCAGTAATAACTGTGGCATACTCACCGAGATTCAAAGATGAATACAGTCCAGTCTAACAATTCACAGCAGTCCTGTAGGCACTCCTGTGCTTCCCTTCTCCATACCTTCTTGGTCTTCACTACTGATGCTGCAGTCTTCCATCTCTGCCTATACTCAGGGAGTAGAAGAACAGCCAGGTGATCAGATTTCCCGAAGTGAGGCCATGGAATAGCAGAGAAGGTATTCTTGATGGTGGTGTAACAGTGGCCCAGTGTTGATTCCTCTGGTACTACAAGTGATTTGTTGATGGTAATTATTTAGTGATTTTTTTCAGGCTGACCTGGTTAAAATCCCCCAAAATGATGGTGAAGGCGTCAGGGTATGCTTTTTCGTGCATATTGATCCCATTGTTCAGATCATCCAGAGCCTGATTGACATTGGCCTGAGGTGGAATGTACACTGTTACTAAAATAATTGCTGAAATCTCCCACGGCAGGTAAGATGGACGACACTTAATTGCGAAATATTCCAGGTCTGGTGAGCAGAATTGGGACAACACTGACACATTTGTGCAACAAGAGGGGTTGATCATGAGGCATACTCTGCTTTTGAGTGCCTGACAGTCCTGTCCCTGACGGTATATAGTGAACCCGTCAATCTGAAACGCCGTGCCCAGTACAGAACAGGTTAACCAGGATTCTGTGAAACAAAGAACGCAAGTGGTCCTAATGACACTCTGATAAAACACCCTAGCTCTGAGATCTTCAATTGTGCTTACTAGAGACTGTACGTTTGTCAGCAAGATAGACAGTATCGGGAGTTGAAAACCCCGTTTTCTTAAACGCAGCTGTATCGCTGACCGGCAGCCATATTTCCTTCGAGGAGTCTGGCAGAAGTACGGCCACAATCAGCATTGTTTCAGTCCATTTTAGGTAGCGATAGATTATTCAATCACATTAAGACGTTCTTATTAACTGTACAGACCTTGGAAGCAGTTGTGATTCTCAGCTGTATCAGACTGAATGGGAATATTTAATCATATCCATCGAGCTGTGCTGCATGAGATCGCTGTCTTCAAGTTGCCCCAGAGGTACTGGAAGTCACTACAACGGACTGTGAGAACAGCTGAGAGGATCACAGGGATCTCCCTACCATCCACTGGGGAGACTTATCAGGAGTGCTGTGTACACAGAGCCCTTAGTATTATAAAGGAATCATCCAGCATCCTCTTTGATTTTCTACCATCAGGCAGAAGACTCTAATGCATAAAAACAAGAACGGTCAGGATGGGGAACAGATTCATCTCTCGGGCCATTAGGCTTCTGGACTCCCTTCCACATCGCATTCAAAGTCTTACCGGTAAATCTGTTCAGTACATTACAATATTGAATTTGTACGCTTTAGTTTGTTTATTTATGTGTAATCCTTCTGTAGATGTCATCCGTACTTTCATAAGTCATTACGTGCTAAGTGTGTTACGTATACTACAATGTTTTACACCCTGGTTCGGAGAAACGAGGGTGTCTCACTTGATAGTACATGTATATAGTTAAACGACAATAAACTTGACTTAGCTTGCTGTGTCATGGGTGTTTTACCTAATTACTGATTGTATGGAAATAAAGATCAAAGGTGAGCTTTATTTGTCACCTGTACATCAAAACATAGAGTGAAACGCGTTGTTTGCGTCAACGACCAACACAGTCCAAGGACATGCTGGGGGCAGCCTGCAAGTGTGGCCATGTTCCTGGCACCAACATAACGTGCCCACAGCTTACTAACGCCTCAGCCTTTGGGATGTGGGAGGAAACCAGAGCACCCTCACAGTCACGGAGAGAACTCACAGACAGGGCTGGAATTCAACTCAGGTCACTGGTGCAGTAATTACATTAGGTGAAATGTTACACTACATCTATCATTGAGCCTGCTATGTCTATTTTTATAATTTGATATATTTAAAATCACTATTATTCAAGCCCCCTGGCCACCCGAACCCTTTAGCATTCCTGTGAAGCCAGCAACTTTGCAAATCACTCCTCAAGAACGTAAATGCATGGTTAACTCCGAGTTCTGCTGTGGGAACTGTGGTCCCCTCATTTCACTTCTTCCCATAGGAACATCCAGAAAGCATATGGCTTAAGAACAAACAGATCTGAGAGTGATCTCATCTTTTCTTCACGTTGTGATGTGGTTTTGAGATAATAATGAAAGTTGAGAATTTCTCACAGGCTTGGACTTAAAATGTGTAAATGTTTTGGGTACAAACATCTGTGTGGACTGTTGTCGGCTCTATTCAAAATGTACTTCCCTTCTTCATTCAGACTGGTGTCGTTTAAATGTGTTTCACCTTGCCCCCTCCCCCTCAGTCCGGGGGCAGACACTCAGCATGGAGGTCGTATTGTACAGCGAATAAAAGCCTTTCAGTATTTTACCAAATCTCAGTCATTTGGAGTTATTGAAGGTGCTTCAAAGTCAACTTAACTTCCTAAGAGAAACTGTCTCAGACCAAAGCACAATTAACCCCAGAACACGAACATGTGGTTAAACAGTGGATTCTGAAAGTTTAATCAGAATCAGAATCAGAATCAGGTTTATTATCACTTACTTATGTTATGAAATTTGTTGTTTTGTGGCAGCAGTACAGTGCTAGACATTAAAAAGATGCTATATTTACAAGACATACAGTATTTTTAAAAAGCAGTGCGAAGGGAGAGCAAATAATGAGGTGTGCTCATGGACTGCTCAGAAATCTGATGACAGTGGGGAAGAAGTTTTTCCTAAAACATTGAGTGAGAGTCTTCAGGCTCCTGTACCTCCTCCCTGATGGTAGCAATGGGAAGAACAACGGCCTGGATGGTGAGGGTCACTGATGGTGGAAGCTGCCTTCTTGAAGAAGGTATCCTCGATGGTGGGGAGGCAAGTGACCCTGATGGAGCTGGCTGTGTTTATGACTTTCTACAAGTTTTTCTGATCCACTGAAGTGGCCCCTCCATACCAGACAGTGATGCGACCAGTCAGAATGCTCTCCGTGGCACATCTGTAGAGATTTGCTAGAGTCTTTAGTGACATACCGAATATCAGACTCCTAATGAAATATAGCCACTGGAATGACCTCATTGTTTGACCTAGCTTTGCCAGTAGAAAACTGCCCTCTTTCTCAATCCCAAAGAGGCTTGATGGGCCAGATGGCCTACTCCTGCTCCAACTTATTATGTTTTTAAGTTCTCGTGCACTCCCAGCACTCCCTTTGGTTGCACTTGACAACACATGTATCCAAGGATCCTAGCAGAACTGGTTCCAGAGATGGTGGCTGCATCATCTGTAACCTTCCAAAGGTTGGTCCTGATATTCTGAAGAGATGGCAATGGATTGGAAAACCTCTGTGACCCTTCTGGTCTAAAAAGTGGGATGTCATTTTATTTAAGAAGAAGAAGACGAAGAAGAATATCTTTATTGTCATTGTTGTGGAGCAATGAAACACAGTTTAGCAGCTCAACGTTTTTCAGCATGATAGAGAATATATACATAAAATAAACTCTAAAACCTCAGGAGTGCAATCCAAAATTAATAATATATAGACGGGGGGGGGGGGGGTAGAACTATTGCACACCTGCCATTCCTGGAAGTGTGATGCATTTAGCTGCTGCCGTCCTAGGAGAGGGGCAGGAGAAGGGAAAGGGGTGTTATACATTTCACTGCTTGTGGGTAGAAGCTGTTAAGGAGTCTCTTTGTTTTCATCCTTAATGCTCTGTGCTCTGTATCTCTTCCTAGAAGGTAGAGGGGAAAACAGGTGATGTCCAGGATGAGTGGGATCCTTTGAAATACAGTAGCCTTCTTTTGAAGTCTGCCAGTATAAATGTCTCTGAGGGAGGGTAATGTTGTGCCAATAACCCGCTCTGCTACCCTCACCACCTGCTGCAAGTCCTTCCTGTTCTGTTCTGTGCAGCTGGCAAACCACACTGCACAGCAATACGTCAGGAGGCTCTCTATAGTTGTCCGATAGAAGTTGATCAGCAGGTGATGAGGGAGGAGAGCGTGCTTTAGCTTCCTTAGGAAGTAGAGCCTCTGTTGGGCCTTCCCCACCTGATAAGAGATATGGGCAGGCCAGGTGAGGTCAGCCGAGATGTGGACGCCGAGGAACTTGAAACCTTGAAACTCTCTACTCTCTCCACCTCTTTCCCGTATATGTGCAGAGCAGAGTGCTCGATGCGCTTTGATTTCCTGAAGTCTACTATCAGCTCCTTGGTTTTTGTGATGTTCAAGTCCAGGTTATTATGACAACACCATTCTGTCAAATGCTGTACCTCCTCCCTATAGGCTGTCTCATCACAGTCTGATATGATACCTGTTAGGGTGGTATCGTCAGCAAATTTGACAATGGTGTTGGTGGAGTGAATGGTAGAACAGTCATGGATGAAAAGAGAATAGAGGATGGGGCTGAGAACACACCCCCGTGGTGTACCGGTGTTCAGGATGAGAGTAGATGATGTGTGTTCTCCCATCCTGACACTTTGGGGTCTGTTACTCAGAAAATCCAGTATCCATGAGCACAGTGAACTGCCAAGGCCCAGTTGCTCAATTTCTGCACCAGTTTGTAGGGGATGACTGTATTAAAAGCTGAGCTGTAGTCCTCAAACAGCATTCTTACATAGGTGTTATCCTAATCCAGGTTTGTAAGGGCTGTGTGGAGAGCTGTGATGACTGCATCCTCTGTCGATCTGTTAGCACGATACGCATACTGGTATTTATCAAGGTCAGCGGGTATGGCAGACTTAATATAAGACAGTATGAGTCTCTCAAAACATTTCATGATGATAGAAGTTAGAGCAACTGGGCGATAGTCATTAAGGCAGTTCACTGTACTTTTCTTTGGTATGGGTATTATTGTGGCTGACTTAAGGCAGGTGGGGACTACAGACTCTAGTAGCGAGAGGTTGAAGACGGTAGTAAATACTCCAGCTAGTTGACCTGCGCAGTCCTTAAGAATCCTTCCGGTGACTCCCTCTGGCCCAGCTGCTTTCCTCGCATTGACTCCGTGCAGGGCGGATCTGACCTGGTGTTGGTGTAATTGTATAGGGTCATCCTTCTCTGTTAGTGCTGACTGGATGCCAGCTTCTCAATTCTGACTGTCAAAGCGAGAAAAGAACTGGTTCAGAGTGTCTGGCAGTGTCCTATCTGAGGAGTTTGTGACTGTATAGCTGTCCTTGTAGCCAGTAAGAGTCTTTATCCCCTGCCACATACATCTGGAGTTGTTATCGGTAAAGTGCTCCTCTATACGCGGTTTATATCTGCACTTGGCCTCTCTGATGCTGCTTTGCAGGGCTCTTCTTGCCTGCCCATAGGCCTGTAGATCCCCAGATTTAAAAGCAGCATCCCGTGTTCTTAGCAAGACCCTCCCATGCTATTGAACCAAGGTTTTTGGTTGGGGAACACCTTAACAGACTTTGTGTCCATGACATTCTCAGCACAAAAGTTTATATATGAAAGAACAGCTGATGTGTGCCCTTCCAGATCTCCCCCTTCATCAAAAACTTCCCAGTCTGTGTTATCGAAGCAGTCTTGTAGGGCAGAGGTAGCCTCCTTAGTCCGTACTTTGACTGTCGTCATATATGGTCTTTGTCTACAGCTGAGTGGTTTATATGCTGGGGTCAGGGGCAGAGACAGATGGTCTGAGAGTCCCAAATGTGGCAGAGGGCTGGCTTTATAAGCATGAGGAAGATTGCAGTAGACTTGATCCAAGGTGTTCTTTTCCCTTGTCGGGAAGTTCACATACTGATGGAATTTAGGTAGAACAGACTTCAAGTTGGTATGATTGAAGACCCCAGCTGCTATAACAATGCTGTCTGGTTGTGCTGATAGACACTGGCTAATGGAATGATGTAACTCCTCCATAGCTAGTTTAGCGTTAGCCTGCGGTGGTATGTAAACAGCTGCTATAACAACCGATGTAAACTCTCTCGGCAAGTAAAAGGGTCTGCACTGCAACATCAGGTATTCAGTGTCTGGGGAGCAGTGAGTATCTATATCTGTAACTTCTGTACACCAACTGTTATGTATATAAATACAAAGTCCCCCTCCTCGGACCTTGCCGGAGTGACTAGTTCTGTCCGCCCTGAAAACGGCGTGGCCCGCCAACTCGATAGCCGCATCCGGAATATACTGGTCGAGCCACGTCTCCGTTATTATCATCACACAATGATTCAAACTGTGCAAAGTAATCCGCAGTCGCAGCTCGTCCATCTTATTATTTAGTGACCGGGTGTTGGCGAGAAAACGGCTTGGGATGGCTGGTTTATAGGGGTTAGCTTTTAGCCTAGCCTGTAGGCCTCCTCCCTTACCCTTTTTCTGCTTCCTGTGTCACCGCCATCTGCGCCATCTCAGCGGGGGGGACACTGATTCCTTCGCTCGTGGGGTAGCGCCGTATCTCCCGAGGAATAAAGCTCCAGCTGTTAAAGTCCGGAGTGCAGTTGTCCGCCATCGCTAGAATCTCAGCCCAACTGCAATGTACATGTGCTATTACACAAATAAAAACACATAGCAACACTATGAAAATAAAATAGCTGCCAAAACTCGAAGAGCGCTGGGCCGCTGCATCTCGGCGCGCCGCCATCTTCATGGAGGATGGTACAAATAAAGTTCAGAACTGTACCTGTTTTATAGCTCCCACATATTTCTTCCTAGCTGACTCATTGAAGAATTTCGAGTTCACACAGCTATTGTAAACATTGTGCACAATGAGCACAGCTGTCTGTTGGAGTTAAACCTTGAGAGCTGCAGAATTGAGAAGATTAGTGCATGGTGATTTGATTGTTAAACACCATCCTGACGAGGTATTATCACCAATCCGCACAGATTGTGGTCTTCCAGTTAAGAGGTCGAGGATCCAACTGCAGAGGGAGGTACAGAGGCCCAGGTTCTGTAAGTTATCAATTAGGATAGTGGGAATATTGGTGTTAAGCGCTGAGCTATAGTCAACAAACAGCATTCTGACATGGGTGTTATATTGTCCAGGAGATCTAAAGCCATATAAAGAGCCATTGCGATTATGTCAGCCATAGACCTATTGAGGTGATAGGCAATATGCAGAGGGTCCAGGTCCTTGCTGAGGCAGGAGTTCATGCTAGCCATGACCAACCCCTCAAAGCATTTCATCACCGTAGATGTGAGTGCTACTGGATGATAGTCATTAAGGCAGCTCACACTACACTTCTGAGGCACTGGAATAATTGTTACCTTTTTGAAGAGGTGGGAACTTCCGCCCGTAGCAGTGAGAGATTGAAAATGTACTTGAATACTCCTGCCAGTTGGTGGCACAAGTTTTCAGAGCCTTACTGGGTACTCCACCGGGGCCTGCTGCCTTGCAAGGGTTCACCTTCCTTAAAGACAGCCTGACGTTGGCCTCCAAGACAGAGGTCACAGGGTAACCCATTGCAGGAGGGATCTTCACAGCTGTAGTTATACTCTCCCTTTCAAATCAAGCATAGGTGGCATTGAGCTCATCCGGTAGTGAAGCATCGCCGCCATTCATGCTATTGGGTTTTGTTTCGTAGGAGGTAATGTCCTGCAAGCCCCATCAGAGTTGACGAGCATCTGATGTTGCCTCCAACCTCATTTGAAATTGTCTCTTCACCCTTGAAATAGCCCTCCGCAAATCATTTCTGGTTTTCTGGTACAGGCCTGGGTCACCAGACTTAAATGGCACGGATCTAGCCTTCAGCAGACTACGAACTTCCTGGTTCATCCACGGCTTTTGGTTTGGGAATGTACAGCAAGTTTTCGTAGGCACACATTCATCCACACGGGTTTTAATGAAATCAGTAATAACTGTGGCATACTCACCGAGATTCAAAGATGAATACAGTCCAGTCTAACAATTCACAGCAGTCCTGTAGGCACTCCTGTGCTTCCCTTCTCCATACCTTCTTGGTCTTCACTACTGATGCTGCAGTCTTCCATCTCTGCCTATACTCAGGGAGTAGAAGAACAGCCAGGTGATCAGATTTCCCGAAGTGAGGCCATGGAATAGCAGAGAAGGTATTCTTGATGGTGGTGTAACAGTGGCCCAGTGTTGATTCCTCTGGTACTACAAGTGATTTGTTGATGGTAATTATTTAGTGATTTTTTTCAGGCTAACCTGGTTAAAATCCCCCAAAATGATGGTGAAGGCGTCAGGGTATGCTTTTTCGTGCATATTGATCCCATTGTTCAGATCATCCAGAGCCTGATTGACATTGGCCTGAGGTGGAATGTACACTGTTACTAAAATAATTGCTGAAATCTCCCACGGCAGGTAAGATGGACGACACTTAATTGCGAAATATTCCAGGTCTGGTGAGCAGAATTGGGACAACACTGACACATTTGTGCAACAAGAGGGGTTGATCATGAGGCATACTCTGCTTTTGAGTGCCTGACAGTCCTGTCCCTGACGGTATATAGTGAACCCGTCAATCTGAAACGCCGTGCCCAGTACAGAACAGGTTAACCAGGATTCTGTGAAACAAAGAACGCAAGTGGTCCTAATGACACTCTGATAAAACACCCTAGCTCTGAGATCTTCAAAAACAGAGCCCTTAGTATTATAAAGGAATCATCCAGCATCCTCTTTGATTTTCTACCATCAGGCAGAAGACTCTAATGCATAAAAACAAGAACGGTCAGGATGGGGAACAGATTCATCTCTCGGGCCATTAGGCTTCTGGACTCCCTTCCACATCGCATTCAAAGTCTTACCGGTAAATCTGTTCAGTACATTACAATATTGAATTTGTACGCTTTAGTTTGTTTATTTATGTGTAATCCTTCTGTAGATGTCATCCGTACTTTCATAAGTCATTACGTGCTAAGTGTGTTACGTATACTACAATGTTTTACACCCTGGTTCGGAGAAACGAGGGTGTCTCACTTGATAGTACATGTATATAGTTAAACGACAATAAACTTGACTTAGCTTGCTGTGTCATGGGTGTTTTACCTAATTACTGATTGTATGGAAATAAAGATCAAAGGTGAGCTTTATTTGTCACCTGTACATCAAAACATAGAGTGAAACGCGTTGTTTGCGTCAACGACCAACACAGTCCAAGGACATGCTGGGGGCAGCCTGCAAGTGTGGCCATGTTCCTGGCACCAACATAACGTGCCCACAGCTTACTAACGCCTCAGCCTTTGGGATGTGGGCGGAAACCAGAGCACCCTCACAGTCACGGAGAGAACTCACAGACAGGGCTGGAATTCAACTCAGGTCACTGGTGCAGTAATTACATTAGGTGAAATGTTACACTACATCTATCTTTGAGCCTGCTATGTCTATTTTTATAATTTGATATATTTAAAATCACTATTATTCAAGACCCCTGGCCACCTGAACCCTTTAGCATTCCTGTGAAGCCAGCAACTTTGGAAATCACTCCTCGAGAACGTAAATGCATAGTTAACTCCGAGTTCTGCTGCGGGAACTGTGGTCCCCTCATTTCACTTCTTCCCATAGGAACATCCAGAAAGCATATGGCTTAAGAACAAACAGATCTGAGAGTGATCTCATCTTTTCTTCACGTTGTGATGTGGTTTTGAGATAATAATGAAAGTTGAGAATTTCTCACAGGCTTGGACTTAAAATGTGTAAATGTTTTGGGTACAAACATCTGTGTGGACTGTTGTCGGCTCTATTCAAAATGTACTTCCCTTCTTCATTCAGACTGGTGTCGTTTACCACCCCTCCTTTGATATGTTAGGTGAATGTGCTCAAACTTCTTACTGGAAGAATTAAGGCCTGTTGATGAATGCAAATTCATCCCTTCTGTGTACTGCCTGCACTTCATTCTGCATACAAGGTTAGCAAGGGTGATGTCAGAAAGATTAGCCTTTATCGATGGAATGAAAAGACACAAAGATTGGCAGTACTGTGGTGATTCAATAGTTTCTGCTAGGAATTATCTTAAATGGTCCATTCGGTCAAGGCTCTTGCAAAATTCCTTCTGTTATGTTGTCACCAGAGGTAATGGATGAGGTCTGGAGATTGTGCCCTGCGACTTCTTGATTTGAATAGTCTTTAGATGAAAGTAAAGACACTGTTGCAAGGTATTTGTGGTAAATGGTTGATAAATTGACTGTTTAATATATAAAGTGGTGAGGAAGTGAGAAAGAGCAGCATTGTGTCCTAGGAATGCTGCTATGCTATTCAGAGCAGCACTGGATAGAGGGAATGGTTTGTGCAGTGGAGCTCACTGTGGTGCCTTTTCCAAACAAGGAAATCAACAGAAGAAAGCTAGGCAGGCTTTGCATTGAATAAATTAAATTTATTCCACTTGCATCATTTCCATTTGGTGGGTCTTCCTCTGTAATTTGGTGAAAACCTACCCCAGTTGTTTCAACCACACCCATAGTTTCATTTTACTAAGTTCCTTATGCAATTGAGACAGTGCCATAATTTTTCCACTGCTTTTACCCTCCCATCCAAATGGTAGCGTAGTGGTTAGCACAACTCTTTACAGCGCCATCTGTAAGATCAGGGTTCAATTCCCACTGCTGTCTGTAAGCAGTTTAAACGTTCTCGCCACGACCACGAGGGTTTCCTCAGGGTGCTCTGGTTTCCACCTGTGTTCCAAAGACTTAACTTAAGGTTAGTAAGTTGAGGGCATGCTAAGTTGGCGCTAGGAGCATGGTGACACATGCATGCTGCTCCTACTGAAGCTGTGGCAAGGCAAAGGTTAACATCATGTCCAGACAAGGATAGATTTCAGATAGAGTACAGACAGCCCAGACAAGAAAAGTCTTTTAAAAACACAGCTTCTTTTGCATAGCAAATTGCTGATGCCATTGTGGCTTACGAAAACGAGAATGTAACAAAAGGATGCAAAACACACACACACAAACTAAGGGACAATTGCTTCACTAACTTAAATATATCATCGGTAGAAAGCTGGTAGTTTCGAATGACTTTTAACAACTCCATTGTGAAAGGCGATTGATCTTGAAAGTAAGGAATTGAAACATACAATTTACCATCTGTTCATATCTGCAACTGCTAGGTAATTCTGTATAAAAATGGCATTTTTCTGTTCAGACTTCAGAATTTTGTGGGTGACAGGGGCTATGCTGCTCTCCTTGAGCACAATTATGGTTGAGGAATGAATGCAAGTGTTGAGTTAACCGGCAATAACCCTTTTACTGTGTTGTTGTTAAGGCAAACAGTGCATTTCATTGTATGTTTCAATGTATATATGACAAATAAAGCTAATCATTAAAAAATAATTTTAGAATCTGTTGAAATGATGAACATTGTCCCTCTTTGAATAAAGAAAAAAGAAAGGAAGCTTTAGTTGTCACATGTACATTGAAATTAAGAGTGAAATGCATCACTTGTGTCAAATGGAATCAGCAAGGATTGTGTTGGGGGCAGACTATACATGTCACCACACCTGTGGTCCCAACATTGCATGCCCACAACTCACTAACCCTAATGGGGAGAATGTTCAAACGCCTTACAGAAAGCAGCAAGAATCAAGCTCTAGCGATGTAAAGCGATTGCACTAACTGCTACACTCGTAAAGCAATTGGACTAACGGCCTTGCTACTGTGACGCTCCCTATGCTACCATAAAGGACATAAACTTTTTCTGACAGCTTAGAATTATAATTTATGGAGGGTTGTAGTTCAAGTGAGTCATCAATTCCTCTCCCACCCCATCCCCCCATTTTTATAGTAAATGAGTGGGGAAGCCAGAAAGATTCCTTCCCACTACATAGACTGTGATTCAGTATTAATTACTTTACAAGATCAGCTATTCTGCACAGCATCAACATCAATGGTTCCATTCTGTGGTTTAAGTGAAAGCTTTACTATAATGTCTTTTGTCAATCCATAGACCCATCGGCAGTGAAATGACTGAAGTACACTCCAACATAATCAGAGTTCTGCACTGATGTACCACGGAATTAAATGGGTTTAATCCGAAAAGTGACTTTTTTAAATGCAGATGGCTCTGTACATTTTAAAGAAAAGGGAAAACACAAGTTAACACCAGATAATAAATTTGCAAACCTTTGAGTATGCTGTTAACAAACTTGGGACTAGATATACACATGAGAAATTCTGCAGATGGTGGAAATCTAAAGCAACACTCACAAAATGCTGGAGGATCTATGGAAATGAATAAACAGTCAACGTTTCAGGATGAGATCCTTCTTGTGTTGCTTTGGGACCAGTTATACCATGGAATTGGATGGAGCTTAGGAGGATGATGGCACCTAACGGCGACTCCTTTGTTTGCATCTTCAGAAGCAGCTCTATTTCTATCTTTAATATCTCTTCTTTTCCTTTTCACGGTTCTTTTGAAGACCCTGACCTGGAGTTACACGCTGACCGGTTCGTTTTGGAAATGGGACCTGCTCTTGGTGTCTCGCGATCGGCCGCTTTTCGATATGCCAAGGATGCGGTCTGGAAGACTAGTGAGTCTTGAGGGTGCTGGATTTTTGTGGCTCTGGAGGTGGGCGGGCTCGAGGTCAATGCCACTGCCTGGTAGGCAGAAGATCAAAAGCAGCAAGATGCCTGCTGGCTCAGTGCCCAGAGACCTGAGTTATTTGGGCACAGAGCTCATAAAAAGCAACACAACAGACTTTTAATGGCAAGTTGTTTTTGTTATGTCTCCCCTTTCGCTGAGAAGTGGGGACACCTCTTTTTCACTTATTAGGAAGAGAGAGAGCCTGTGGTATGTCGAATTATTGGGTGAACGAGTAGTCTTTGGGGTACTGCAAGTCTGTGTCTTTATTGATGCTTTGCTGCACGCTTGAGTGCTCAGTGGGGGGGCCAATGCTTTTTTGCTGGTGGCAGAGGGGGGTCATTGCTCTGCTGCTGCTTATGCATGGGTGGGTGGAGCTGGGGGGCTTTGGGGTTCTAACATTTAACTGTCATTCATTCTTTGGGACATTCCTCTGTTTTTGTGGATGTTTGCGAAGAAAAATAATTTCAGATATATATTGTATGCATTTCTCTGACTTTAAATATACCTATTAAAACCTAGTTTGGGAAAAATGTTTTTTTTTTCCAGCAGATTGGTGCAAAAAATCAAAAGCAAAGTGGTTGCCACAAAGTATTAAGAAGAAAAGTTTCCATGAATTATTTATCCTTTTCATTTCCCCTTTTGAACTAATCTGAGTTGATCTGAATTGATATTCTATTAGTATTTGCGACAAGACTGACACCAACCTGATGGCATGACATTGATTTCTCTAACTTCCAGAAATGTCTGGACCCTCCCCTTCCTCTCTTTATCTCTTCTCCATTCTGGCTCCCTTCAATTCACCTGCCCATCACCTCCCTCAGGTGCCAAACCTCCTCGCCCTTCTCCCATGGTTGACTCTCATCTCTAATTAGATTCCTTCTTCTTCAGCCCTTCATGTCTTCCACCTATCACCTCGCAGCTTCCTACTTCATGCTCCCTCCACTACCCACCACCTTCCCCCTAAATGGATCTCAACTCTCACCTTCCACCTTTACTCCTTCCCCCTCCCCTCCACCTTCTTATTCTGGTTTCTTCCTCCTGCCGTTCCAGTCCTGATGAAGGGTCAGGGCCCGAAACGTCAACTGTTTATTCATTCCCATAGGTGCTGCCTTACGTGTAGAGTTCCCTCCAGCATTCTGTGTCTGTTGCTCTGCCTCATTCTTGCTTCTTCGGTTCTGTGCTGCACACACTTCCCAATTCGTGTTACCTACACAAATTGACAAATGGTCACAATATATTGTGTCATCAGCAATAATTTGCATTTCTTTTCTGGCTGTTTAAACTGTCTCATTGTCTTCCGAAATCTGAACTACTGAAGCGAGAAGAGGTTAGAGATTTATTTGTCACACGCACATTGAAACATGCAGTGAAATGTGTAGTTTGCATCAACGACCAACACAGTCCGAGGATACAGCGGGGGCAACCCGCAGTTGTTGCCATGCTTCCCGCTCCAACAACTTACTAACCATACTCCGTACGCCTGTGGAATGTGGGAAGAAACTGGACACAGAGGACACATGCACGGTCACGGGGAAAACGAACAGGCTCCGTGAAAACAGCAGCGGTAACAGACAGGGTAATGGGGGTTTGAGAGCTGGGAAATTTTTTAAATAGACGACTTAGCCATGAGCCCAGGCAAAACAGTAAACATACGATTGAAATTTGATTTGCTGCAGGTTTAGATCTAGGCAGAAAAGATTTGGATGAACTTAAGTTTAAAGAGGTGGCGGATGGAAGGCCAGCTGGTAAATCATTGCAATTGTCCAAATAATGAGTTAATAAGATTTAGTAAAAATTTAAGCATTGTTTTGCAATGGCAGGCAATTTTGGAGGAGAAAACAAATAGGATAGGTAGAGTAAAGATTACACTGGATAACAAATTATGTTTAAAGTGCTGCTTCCTCCAAATTTTTTTTGTTTATGATAGACAGGTTAAAGCTGAACAGAAATATAATTTCAGATTACATGTATCATGTAGGAATTTGGAAAAACAAGAAATTATCTTTTAATGAATATAATTTGTTTAATTGCATAATGGTGCTGAACTTTGCAAGCTAACAATGTTTTGTTGATGATTTTTGTTTGTACTCAGTGTCCAAGGCTTCTCGCTTAAGCATCCAACAATAGTCAGCCAGTATTGATGGATTCCAGTTGCCCTGAAACCATTTCTCCATGACCGCAATGTCCTGGTGAAACCTTTCACAATCTCGTCACTGACAGAGCCAAGGTCTACAGGGAAGAAGTCCAGAGGGGAATGCACAAAATGAATCTTTAGTGACATGTTGCACTTCCAGGTTTGGTATGCTTTTTTTATAATATAATTTTTATTGAGTTTTCAAAAAGAATACATGAAAAGATAAAATCTACCCTCCCCCTCCTCCCCTTAACCTCCCCCCCCCCATATATAGTCCTACCTAAAAAGAAAGAAGAGAAAAAAAAAGAGCCGCCTGGGTGTTGGAAGGTTTCCACATGCTCCATGGGATTCAAAATAAATTTGGTATAATTATTCGTTACTTTCCCCAAGGGACCAAGATTTTTATCGGACCACTTAAATATGCCATCCTATCTTTTGTAAATAAGGGCGCCAAATATTCAAAAATGTTACATATTTATCTCTTAAATTATAAGTAATTTTTTCGAGTGGAATAGAACTAGCCATTTCATTATTCCAACTATCCATACTTAAATACGAATCAGGTTTCCAAGTAACTGCTATAGTCTTCTTAGCTACGGCCAATGCAATTTTTATAAATTCTTTCTGATATTTATTCAATTTAAGTTTCGGCTTTATCTCTTCAATATCACCTAATAGAAATAATACAGGGTTATGTGGCAGTTGAGTTCCAGTAATTTGTTCCAATAAGACTCTTAAATTTATCCAAAAGGGTTGAATATTAAAACAAGACCAAGTAGAATGTAAAAAAGTACCAATTTCTTGATTACACCGAAAACATTTATCGGATAGATTTGAATTTAATCTATTTATTTTTTGTGGTGTAATATATAATTGGTGTAAAAAATTATATTGTACTAATCTAAGTTGAACATTTATTGTATTTGTCATACTGTCAAGACAGAGTCTTGACCAATTTGTTTCATCAGTATTAATATTCAGATCTGTTTCCTATTTTTGCTTTGACTTATGGATTCCTTGTTTAATTGTCTGTTCTTGAATCAAATTATACATACAAGAAATAAATTTTTTAATTTTCCCTTTTTGAATTAAAATTTCAATTTCATTAGGTTTTGGCAAAAACATTGTTTGACCCAGCTTACCTTTTAAGTAAGCCCTTAATTGAAGGTAACAAAAGAAAGTATTATTTGATATTTTATATTTATCCTTTAATTGTTCAAATGACATCAATATACCTCGTTCATAACAATCTCCTATAAATTTAATCCCTTTTTGGTACCAATTATATAAAAGTTGATTGTCCATTGTAAAAGGAATAAGTCTGTTTTGGAACAAAGGTCTCCTTGCTAATAGAGATTTCTGTGTTTCATTATCAACATTTATCTTATTCCATAGATCAATCAAATGTGTTAATATAGGAGATTCTTTCTTTTCCCGTATCCATTTAGATTTCCATTTATATATAAAATCTTCAGGTCTATTTTCTCCTATCTTGTCTAATTCTATTTTAATCCATGCTGGTTTTCGATCATCGAAGAAAGATGCAATAAATCTAAGTTGATTTGCTTTATAATAGTTTTTAAAGTTTGGAAGTTGTAACACTCCTAACCCAAATTTACATGTCAATTTTTCCAATGATATTCTTGACATTTTACCTTTCCAAAGAAATTTTCTCACACATTTATTTAACTCTTGAAAAAATTTCTGTGGCAATTGTATTGGTAATGTTTGAAACAAATACTGTAATCTAGGAAATATATTCATTTTTACAACATTGACTCTACCTACTAATGTTATTGGTAGTATCATCCATTTGTCAAAATCTTCTTGAATTTTTTTCAATAGTGGTAAATAATTAAATTTATATAAATTCTTTACATCATTATCAAGTCTTATACCTAAATACTTTATACCATTTACCAGCCATCTAAATTGGGTTACTAATCGACATTGATTCTTTAGTAAGAGGTAAAATTTCACTTTTATCCCAATTTATTTTGTAACCTGATACCTTCCCATATTCATCCAATCTAGAAGATAATTTATGTAACGAATGTTGTGGGTTTGTTAAGTAGATCAAAACATCATCGGCAAAAAGATTAATTTTATATTCCTCCTGATTAACTCTAAAACCCATAAGGTTTGGTATGCTTGAAGCATGTTGTCAGCCAGATGCATGGAGCTTGGTGCTCTGTAGTTGCCAGAAATTTTTCAGCAACATCCTTAAATGCCTTCTATGCAATTTTCTGCAGTCCCACTAGAAGTTCTTCGAATTTCCTATCACTGATGACCTGTTTGATTTCTGGACCAACAAAAATGCCTACCCTAATATTGGCATCAGTTATTCTGACTTGAATTATGAATTAAAATAGCAAATATAGGCGATTTCAAACAATGGTGTGTGATAGGGAAATTTCATGGTGATTTTCATGATCAGCAGCCCAAAATCCATGAGATACACAAAACATATTCAGGAAACAAAATCTTCACTGTCCTGCATTATCATATGGTCAAAGATATTGCCACTGTTAGGACTATGAATGCTGTTTGAGTCAGCCATTGCATTAGGGAAGAGTACATACAGTAGAAGGGCATAAAACAGCTAAATCAGTACTGGCCTAATTTCCAATGGACTGCCTTGAAATTTCTTCTGAATGTTGTATATTGTAGGTGATACCATGGATCACATGGCCCAATTTTAAAATTCTCAGTCAACTGGTAAAGTTATGGTGATGATCACTGCAAACCTGATCCTGACTTGCTACTGTTTGATTTTTCCCCTGGAATTTCCTAATGGCCTTGGCTTCCACCTGCTTCTGTTCACTTTCAATCTGACTGAGATATGAGCAGGAAGATTCTAAAGTGAACCATACTCAAGCCATTGGTACTAATATTTGAAGGGTCATTGCAGAAAGTTTGCTCGCAATTAGAAATTTTTCACAAGACAGTTCTCATATTTGCTTTCCTCATTTCAAGGCTACTAAACAATTCAGCAAAAGATATTTATTTATTTTTATTTAGAGATACAGCGACGGACAAGCGCTTCTGGTCCAATGAGCCACACTGTCCAGCAACGCTAGTCTAATCACAGGACAATTTATAATGTCCAATTAACTGAAGAAGATGGCGCCAGTGAACAACGTGACCAAAGGTGACATCCTTTAGACGGTTCACAAAACTACTTATTTCAAACATAATTCAGCTATTATTGGAGCCTATTGATATGCTTTCAGGCCGATTGAGCAATCTGGTGCTTTGCTGCCTCCGAGGAAGTTCGGTGAGGTTTCTAGCAAAGTGTGCGGCCTGAAGGCCAAGAAGCCTGGAGATGGGATGAGACCCCATGATCGACTCCATTTCTCGCCAATCTCACCAATTAAAGCATCGAGGAAGAACGAAATCAACAATGATGAGAGCAGAAGGCGAGTGGGTGTTCAGCACCATTTACCTGTGGCTGACTGGTCTCTCTCTCACTCTCACTCACTGCTTCTGGAGGAAGGTAGTTGTGTGTGAGCGGTCTCTCTCTCGCTCGTTCTTGTTCACTGCTGGCAGAGGAAGGTGCCTGCGTTTGAATAATCGTTCCCTCTCTCCCTCTCACTCAATGTGTCAGAGAATGATGTGGAGTCTTGGGTCATGGGTAAGGTTTAATCAACGTGGTTCATGGATTGGACTCCGTAGCTCATGTTATGATGTGTTTCTGGTTTCTGGTTGTTCCCTTTTTGTTGCTATTTTGTGCGATTTTGATGGAGGAGGACAGGGAACTGTGGCCTGCCGTCAGCGAACAACACAGTGCCTGACTGGACTGAGCTGAGCCGAAACTGAACGTTCCTGGATTGTTTCAATGACCTTGGGATTTGATGTTTTATATTCTGTGTTTTCACTCATTTTTTGCTGTTGGCATGATTTGTTCTTTTCTTTGCACGTTGGGTGTTTGATGCTTTTCTTTGTTCGGGTTCCATGGTTTTCTTTGTTTTGTGGCTGTCTGCGGGAACACGAATCTCAGGGTTGTATATGCATACATACTTTGATAATAAATGTTCATTAAATCTTTGAATCTAACCTACTAACTGGCACATCTTCGGATTGTGGGAGGAAACCAGGTCATCAGGAAGAAATCCTCACATTCACAGGGAGAAGGTACAAACCCCTTACAGCTGTAGCTGGAATTGAATTCCAAACTCCAGTATACCCTGAGATGTACCAGCATCACACTAACAGCTACACTACCGCGGTACCTAAAATATTACATTGCTCCGAGATATTGAGAAATGAAGTGTCACACACACAAAAAGTCCATTGCAGACGAAAAATTTGCTTAAGGAAAAACCATGCAATATGTACGGAAGTCTGGTGCCATTACCTTTTTGCCAGTTTGATGGTTATTTTTGCAGTAAATTCCATTTAGAGACAACTTCATTTATGAAGATAATTGAATTGAGATTTGTATTTGGTAGAAATTGATAACAACTGCTGTATTTGCTGATTGTCAGGAGGAACTCCCTGGGATTATTAATCAATAAATATGTGCTTCTTGAATGACAATCATCTCAATCCAGAGAGACACAAGAGGTGGCAGAGACTGGAATTTTATGCAAAAAACAATTTGCTGGAAGAACTCAGCAGGCCCAGTAGCATCTCTGGGAGGAAAGGAGAATGAAGGGAGATTTGATAGAGGGATACACAATCATGAGGGGTATAGATAAGATGAATGTAAACAGGCTTACGCTGAGGTTAGGTGAGGCTGGAACTAGAGGTCATGGGTTAAGGGTGAAGGATGAAATATTTAAGGGAAACATGAGGGAGAACTTCTTCACTCAGAGGGTGGTAAGACAAACTGCCGGTGGAGTGGTTGATGCAGAATTCACTTCAAAGTTTAAGAGAAATTTCAATTTGTATGAATTGTAGTGGCATCGAAGGTTATGGTCCAAGTGTTGTTCAGTGGTACTAGGCAGTACAACAGTTGGGCATGGACTAGATGGGCTGAAGGGCCTGTTTCTATGCTGTAGTACTTTATGCCTCCATGAAAGGACATCTCAGATTATCTCCCCTCTTCAATCTCAATCCTCATGCAGGGTTACGATCTGAAATGTAAAAAAATGCCATTTCCTCCTCCAGATGCTTCTCAATCCACCGAGTCTTTCCAGCAGATTGAACACAAGAGCTAGGAGCAGGAGTTGGCCATCTGGCCGATCGAACCTTCCCCACCATTCAATAGGATCATGGACTTCACCCCACCTACCTGCCTTTTCTCTATAACACTTAATTACTTTGCAGTGCAAAAAGCTATCCACCAGTGTCCTAAATATGTTTAATGAGGTCACCTCTGCTGCTTCCCTGGACAAATAATTCCAGATTCTCTGCACCCTGGAAAAATCAGTTTCTCCTCATCTCCATCCTAATTCTCCGAAAAGGAACCTGAGGGGAACTTCTTCACTCAGAGGCTGGTGCGAGAGTTGAACATGCTGCCGGTGGAAGTGGTGCATGCTGGTCCATTTAGGAGGAGTTTGGGTAACTACATGGAAGGGAGTCTTATTCATACAGATCAGCGCATTACATGGTGCATTGAAGAAGTACTGGATAAAACAGTAACAGAGTGCAGAGTAAAGATGACATTTACTGTACATAGAACACAGAACAGTACAGGCCTTTCGGCCCACAATGTTGTGCCGACCCTTAAACCCTGCCCCCCCATAACCCCCACCTTAAATTCCTCCATACACCTGTATAGTAGTCTCTTGAATTCACTACTGTACCTGCCTCCACCACTGACTCAGGCAGTGCATTCTACACTCCAACCACTCTCTGAGTGAAAAACCTTCCCCTAATATCCCCCTTGAACATCCCACCCCTCTCCTTAAAGCCATGTCCTCTTGTACTGAGCAGTGGTGCCCTGGGGAAGAGGCGCTGGCTAGCCACTCTATCTATTCCACTTAATATCTTGTATACCTATCATGTCTCCTCTCATCCTCCTTCTCTCCAAAGAGTAAAGCCCTAGCTCCCTTAATCTCTGATCATAACGCATACTCTCTAAACCAGGCAGCATCCTGGTAAATCTCCTCTGTACCCTTTCCAATGTTTCCACATCCTTCCTATAGTGAGGCGACCAGAACTGGACACAGTACTCCAAGTGTGGCCTAACCAGAGTTTTATAGAGCTGCATCATTACATTGCGACTCTTAAACTCTATCCCTCGACCTATGAAAGCTAACACCCCATAAGCTTTCTTAACTACCCTATCCACCTGTGAGGCAACTTTCAGGGATCTGTGGACATGTACCCCGAGATCCCTCTGCTCCTCCACACTACCAAGTATCCTGCCATTTACCTTGTACTCTGCCTTGGAGTTTGTCCTTCCAGAGTTTACCACCTCACACTTCTCCAGGTTGAACTCCAACTGCCACTTCTCGGCCCACATCTGCATCCTATCAATGTCTCTCTGCAATCTTCAACAATCCTCTACACTATTCACAACACTAACAACCTTTGTGTCGTCTGCAAACTTGCCAACCCACCCTTCTACCCCCACATCCAGGTCGCTAATAAAAATCATGAAAAGTAGAGGTCCCAGAACCGATCCTTGTGGAACACCACTAGTCACAACCTTCCAATCCAAATGTACTCCCTCCACCACGACCCTCTGCTTTCTGCAGGCAAGCCAATTCTGAATCCACCTGGCCAAACTTCCCTGGATCCTATGCCTTCTGACTTTCTGAATAAGCCTACCCTGTGGAACCTTGTCAAATGCCTTACTAAAATCCATGTAGATCACATCCACTGCACTACCCTCATCTATATGCCTGGTCACCTCCTCAAAGAACTTTATCAGGCTTGTTCAACATGATCTGCCCTTCAAAAAGCCATGCTGACTGTCCCTGATCAGACCATGATTCTCTAAATGCCCATAGATCCTATCTCTAACAATCTTTTCCAACAGCTTTCCCACCACAGACGTAAGGCTCACTGGACTGTAATTACCCGGACTCCTCTTATTTACCCCTCAATCGTGACCCCACTAAGGAGCACCAGGCCATTGTCTCCCACACCATCATCAACTTTATCCACTCAGGGGATCTCCCATCCACTGCTACCAACCTTATAGTTCCCACACCTCGCACGTCCCGTTTCTACCCCCTACCCAAGATCCACAAACTTGCCTGTCCTGGCAGACCTATTGTCTCGGCTTGCTC
This sequence comes from Mobula birostris, assembly GCF_030028105.1. Taxonomy (NCBI): domain Eukaryota; kingdom Metazoa; phylum Chordata; class Chondrichthyes; order Myliobatiformes; family Myliobatidae; genus Mobula; species Mobula birostris. The sequence goes on along the minus strand of NC_092371.1, from coordinate 101,381,596 downwards.
CTGCCCCACCAAACTCAATTCTGCATACCTCGACACAGTTTTATCCCCCCTTGGTCAATCCCTTCCTACCTATGTTCGTGACACTTCTCATGCTCTTAAATTTTTCAATGATTTTAGGTTCCCTGGCCCCCACCGCTTTATTTTCACCATGGATGTCCAGTCCCTATGTAACGTTCCGTTATTTTGGCTCGTGTATGTCTAGGGGAAATCCCGCCCAGCACCTGCTTCAGCAGTCCCCTCAGGGTCAATCGTCGCCCGAATCAATCACAAACATCAATCATCAGCCAGCACACCCAGTAAATTTTAACACATACACTTTATAGATATTACTAATTCTAGGGCATTAATATACATGTGATACAGAGAGGAAAGTAATGAAAAAAAAAGGCGCCAACACTTATTCAAAGTCCAAGTTCTTCGCGCGCTACCGTTGGAGCTCAAGTTCGACGTCAGACGACCACCCGAATTCCGTCGACCCACGGCTCGGGACCACCCGAAGTGATCGACCGGAGCCTCTCCGCACGTCCGCCGTCCTCCTCGTCTCTCCTCCCGACTCCCCGCCAAAACTCAGTCCACAGTCATATCATACAGCATGGCATCCGAAAACAAAACGATACATAACCACCCATTGGCTAATAGCACCCTCTTATCACCCTCTAAACCACAATAAACTGCTAGCGCAAACTCTCTGCAGCGTTAAAACACAACAAAGCCGCATTCCACAGATTAACATAACAAAAATCGCCATTTTAAATGTAACAAAAGAAAGACCCCGTACACTCTCCCCCCACCTAAAAAAAAGTCATGCCCTCATGACGTTAACAGAATTCACTAGTACTCCTTGTAAAACACAAAACCCAACCCAGGTGCATAAAGCAGTGACATAACTTTGCAGGGCAGTAGAGATTACACCCTGCTCTCCCGGCGCTATATAAGTGAGTCTTTCCGGGGGATGCCTACTCCTCTGAGGCCTCAGGACTTCCTCTGTGGACTCTCCCTGTTCAGACACCCCAGGTGACCCCTCGAGCCGATCTGTCGGACCTTCCCCTTCACCGGGATCCCTCTGCCCCGGTGAGCCCTCTGGCTCGGGTTCTGCCTCCACCCTCTCCTCCCCCAATGCCGGCTGTAATACAGGCGGCTCTGCAACACCCTCCCTCGGTCCCCCTGACTCAGTGATGGAAGGGCCAAGAGTCTCTTCTCCTGGCACCGGGGAATCAGCGAACGGAAGCAGGTACCACACGTCCGAATCATCATCTTCCGATGACGTATCCCTTCTCGAGGTGGGGACCGGCCCCGTTTTCTTCGCAGCGGCCTCTTCCCGCGCCCCGCGCCCTCGCAAAGTCCTCGTACTAGGAGTAAACTCCCATTCGGACTCTAGGTCCATCTTCACCTCTCGACCCAGAGGCAACAGGTGGTTCCGATGGAGTACCTTGACAGGCCCCTGCCCGCCCTCAGGTCTCACCCGGTAAACCGGGAGATTCGGCATCTGACTCTCCACCACATATGGGGTGGCTGCCCAACGGTCCGCCAACTTGTGCTTACCCTGTAGTCCTAAATTCCGGATGAGGACTCGGTCTCCCGGCAATAGCTGGACGAACTTTACCTTCTGATCATACCTCCTTTTATTCCGCTGGTTCTGCTTGGTGGCTGCCGCCTCAGCCAACTCGTACGCCCTTTTCAACTCTCTCCTCATATCGGACACGTACTTCAGACATGGCTTCGAAGGTATTTCCCCCGCTTCAGTCCCAAAACACAGATCAATGGGCAACCTCGCTTCCCGTCCGAACATCAGATAGTAGGGCGAGTACCCCGTAGCATCATTGCGAGTACAATTGTAACAATGAACCAAATGGGCGATGTGCTGACTCCACTTACTCTTCCGTCCAATCTCCAAGGTGCCGAGCATGTCCAGCAGGGTCCGGTTAAACCTCTCGGGCTGAGGATCACCCTGAGGGTGATAGGGGGTGGTTCTGGACTTTTCAACCCCAAGCATATCCAGCAATTCATGGATAAGCCTGCTCTCGAAGTCCCGTCCCTGATCACTGTGGATCCGCCGGGGAAGGCCATAATGAACAAAGTACTTCTCCCATAACACCTTCGCCACTGTAGTCGCTTTCTGATCCTTAGTAGGAAAAGCCTGCGCATATCTAGTGTAGTGATCCGTGAGGACCAAAACATTCGCGGTATTGCTTGTGTCCGGCTCAATAGACAGGAAATCCATACACACCAGGTCCATGGGTCCTGCACTCTGCAAGTGGGATAACGGAGCCGCCTGCGCAGGCAAGGTCTTCCTCCTGACGCAACGGCTACAGGTCTTACAGTATTCTTCCACCTCCCCCCTCATCCGGGGCCAGTAAAACCGGTCCTTGACTAATCCATAGGTCTTCTCTACCCCTAAGTGCCCGGAATCATCATGTAGAGCCTGAAGCACAGCCTTTCGATACTTCTCGGGCATGACCAGCTGCCAGCGCCGGGGGTGGTCCGGAGGCGAAGTGACTCGGTACAGGACGTGGTTCTTCAGCTTCAACCGGGGCCACTCCTTCAGTAGTAGAGGAACGGAGGCATGTTTCGCCTTCTCCACCTGCCCCATATCACCCTGGCTAACCGCGTACCAGATAGTGCCAAGGCTTGGGTCATCACGCTGAGCCGCCTGTACTTCCTGGTGACTCAACTCCGGCAGCTGCCGGTTCCTCAGAGCAGTCACATTACAGTAACCAGTGGGCAGCGCGTCACCGTCAGCCCCCAGTTGATCTACTGCCCGATCCGTTCCCATCTGTGCTCCTACTTCCCCGTCGCTCCCAACTTGACACATGGCCTTTACTCCCTGGGCAGGGACACTCTTCCACTCCTCGGCCGTGCCCGACTCGTCGTGCGCCCGACGAGACAGGGCATCTGCATCGATGTTCCGACTCCCCGGGCGGTACTTCAGGCTGAACTCATAGGCAGACAAGGCTGCTACCCACCGGTGCCCAGTAGCGTCCAGCTTCGCCGAAGTCAGGATATAAGTGAGGGGGTTGTTATCAGTTCTCACTTCAAACTGGGCCCCGTATAGGTAGTCACTCAACTTGTCTACCACCGCCCATTTCAATGCCAAGAACTCCAGCTTGTGAGTGGGATAGTTTCTCTCAGATGGCGACAAGCTCCGACTGACAAACGCCACTGGCCTCAATCCGTTTCCCTGTTCCTGGTACAGAACAGCCCCAAGACCCTCGTGACTGGCATCAGTGTGTAGAACATACGGCTTCCGGGGATCAGCAAAAGCCAACACTGGGGCCTGTGTCAGCGCCCTTTTTAGAGATTGGAACGCCTCCTCACATTGAGCATCCCACCTCACTCCAAAAGGCTCCCCCGGGTTCAAGTATCCTCCTACCTCCGACCCTCGGTCTCCCTTCCTCCTCCTCCCCCCCATAGGTGGATAGCCACACAACAGCTGGTTCAATGGATGACTCATTTTCGCATATCCTTTCACGAATCGCCGGTAATATCCGCAAAACCCCAAAAACGAGCGTAAGGCGCTCACCTTCTGAGGTCTCGGCCAGGTGGTGACTGCGGCTATCTTATCCGGATCGGTGGCCACTCCATTTCGCGAGATTATGTGCCCAACATAACTGACTGACGTCTTACAGAACTGGCATTTATCCAGGGAAAGTTTTAACCCTTCCTCTTTCAGCCGACTCAGCACCTTCAGCAGCCGCTCCTCATGTTCCTCCAACGTAGATCCGAACACTATCAGGTCGTCCAGGTACACCAATACCTCCAGCAGGTTCATGTCCCCCACTGTCCGCTCCATGAGCCGCTGAAAGGTGGCTGGGGCCCCCGAGATACCTTGGGGCATTCGTTCGAACTGGAAAAACCCCAGGGGACAGATAAAGGCTGTCTTCTCCTTATCAGTCTCGCTCATCGGAATCTGGTAATACCCACTCCGCAAATCCAATACACTGAACCACTGTGCACCACTTAGACAGGCCAATGCATCTTCCACCCTCGGGACCGTATATTGGTCGGGAACAGTGCGGCGGTTCAGGGTCCTATAGTCCACGCACATGCGTACCTTCCCATTTTTCTTCCTTGCCACCACTATGGGGGACGCATATGGGCTTCGGGCCTCCGCAATAATCCCGGCATCTTTCAACTGCCGCAAGTGCTGCCGCACATCCTCCACATCTGCTGGGGCCAACCGCCGCGACCTCTCCCTAAACGGGGTGTCATTTGTTACCCGAATGGTGTGCCGAGTGCTCTTGGAAAACCCTACATCAAACTCGCCCTGAGAAAAGACATCCCCTAACTTCAGCATCTTCTCCACCAGCCTGCTCTTATACGCCGGCGGTACAGGGGAGTTTTCAAAATTAAAGGCCTCCTCGGTCAGCCGCCCCCCGTCTCCCAATAGTTCTCTTCCAGTGGGCTTCACAGGGGCGCTGGACATCACCGTCACCGGGAACAAGTGCGCGAGGGGCATCCCGCGCTTAAAGGTGATCTCCCTCTCCGTTATGTTCCGTATCATCACCCCCATCCGCCGTGCCTGTACAGCTGAGGGCCTCTGCAATTCAGGTCTCACCAGCGCCCCAGCCGGGAACCAGAACTCCCTTTCCAGGTCGTCGGGGGCGTCTACTAGCAGGGCCTCTCCCGGCGGCAATCCGGGGAATCTGGGGGTTCCCATCACTAATGCCGCCTCCCCTGGCTGTATCACCTTAGGCCTCGCCTGAGTGCACCACACCGTCCCTCGTTTGCACTCCGGGTCCAGCCCCTGGGGGTCACTCACTCCTTCGTACACTCCTCGGAACACGGGGTGTACCGAGAGGGTCTCCAAAAAGTTCTCCCCCCCCTTCTTCTTACAGGCTCCCAAGAGCCGTCGCACCAGAGGGGAGTTAGTCCCCACCAACAGGGCAGCACCACCGGTCTCCACCGGATCCGGACAAACCAACACCAGCGTCTCAAAGGCTTCCGATACTCCCACATCTCCCTCTGAAAATTCCACTCTCACTGACAAGTATCCATCGTACGGGTAATCACCATCACTTATGCCCCAAATCTCCAATGCGTTAAACGGAGTTACTGCCAAATGCTTCAGATATTGGTTGTAGAACGACCGGTACAGTAAGGTAACCTGCGACCCGGTGTCAAGGATGGCTTTCGCAAAGATCCCCTCTATCCGTAGGGACACGCTGGAACGGGGTCCCACCAGCCCATCAGGAATTTGGGCTTGTTTGTTCCGGGGTTCCATAGGGGTTTTCTGGGAACGTGTTCCTCCCGAGACTCCAGTCCGTTCCCTCACTGAGCCTCTCTTAAGTTTCCCGACACCTGTCCCTTCTTGGTGGCCTGGGGGCCCTCCCCCCTCGGCGCATTTCGTCTCTCACAATCCTTCCGTAAGTGGCCAGCTTCCCCACAGTGGTAGCACGCCCCCGGCCACTCACATTCCCGGCGGAAATGCCCCTCTCTCCCACAGTTATAGCACCCACTACTCGCCGCCTCTCTCCTCCCGATACGGGCCCCCGAGGACCCCTTGGATTTCTCTGGTCTCATCCCGGCTACCACCTCCTGAACCGCTGAAAACCGTCCCTGAGGGTCCGAGCCCCCTGGTCGGCCCAAAGCACACTCCTCGGCCCGTACCTCTCGGATCAGCCGTCCGAATGATGGAGGGGAGCTCTGCTTAAATGACTGCCGTACACTCCAAGCCACCCTGTCATCCTCCCGGGAACCGCTACATATCTGGCTCATCCTTAACTCCGCCACATCGTCCTCCCTCACTATACCTCGTCGCAGCAACCCCGTAAGCTTTCCTTCCAGCCTGAAAGCATAGTCGGAGAGCTTTTCCCCTCTTCTCTGCCCCATCCGTTGAAACTCTGCTAAATGCCGCCAGGGATCCCCTGACAGTCCAAACACTTCCTCCAAAGCGTCTAAACACTCCGATAGGGAAGCCAAGGGGCGTGCCGCTCTCAGATCGCGGACCACCCGGGCTGCCCCGCCCCTTAAGCTTTCCACCAATCGCTGTCTCTTTTCCTCATCCGAAACTGGCCACACCTCTAACAATTGGGATGTATCTTCAACCCAGGTCTCATAGTCATCCTCCCCTTCCGGGGTGGGCTTGGCTCCCAAGAAAATTCTCAGCTTCGGGCGGTGCACCTCAACCCTTCTCGCCAGGGAGATAATGGCAGCCGTTAACTCGGCAGTCTCCTCAAGCCCATGGGGGCGAGGCCTGGCCAAACCTTCCCACTCCGCACCTCTACCTCTTGCTACGGGCACCCGGCCGGGGGCCTCAACTAGCTCCTCCGGCACCTCCTCACTTGCGTCCTCGGGGAGGGTATGGAGACCCCACGGCCCCGCCTCCCCCTGGACATGGACTGTCGCTGGTAATTCTAAAGCCATGACGTCGGCACTCGCCCACACCAACATCCAGCAAGCCTCCAGTTCTTTCCCACCCCTTCTAGCTACAAGTTCTACCTGCCCGATACCTTTAATCAAACTCAACCCTCGCACCAGTACCTCTGCCGGAATGCGATAATCGACCCCGCTTACCACACACGCATGATTCACCGGTACCTCCTCCATTTCACACCAACTTACAATCTTATCTCGCTCCATCTTCACACCACTTACCGCAACCACAAGTACAACTTTCCCGAAAAAAAAATCCAAATCCCGGACGAGCCCCCACTTGTAACGTTCCGTTATTTTGGCTCGTGTATGTCTAGGGGAAATCCCGCCCAGCACCTGCTTCAGCAGTCCCCTCAGGGTCAATCGTCGCCCGAATCAATCACAAACATCAATCATCAGCCAGCACACCCAGTAAATTTTAACACATACACTTTATAGATATTACTAATTCTAGGGCATTAATATACATGTGATACAGAGAGGAAAGTAATGAAAAAAAAAGGCGCCAACACTTATTCAAAGTCCAAGTTCTTCGCGCGCTACCGTTGGAGCTCAAGTTCGACGTCAGACGACCACCCGAATTCCGTCGACCCACGGCTCGGGACCACCCGAAGTGATCGACCGGAGCCTCTCCGCACGTCCGCCGTCCTCCTCGTCTCTCCTCCCGACTCCCCGCCAAAACTCAGTCCACAGTCATATCATACAGCATGGCATCCGAAAACAAAACGATACATAACCACCCATTGGCTAATAGCACCCTCTTATCACCCTCTAAACCACAATAAACTGCTAGCGCAAACTCTCTGCAGCGTTAAAACACAACAAAGCCGCATTCCACAGATTAACATAACAAAAATCGCCATTTTAAATGTAACAAAAGAAAGACCCCGTACACCTATATACTTCCATCCCCCATCAGGAAGGTCTTGAAGCTCTCCGCTTCTTTTTGGATTCCAGACCTAATCAGTTCCCCTCTACCACCACTCTGCTCCATCTAGCGGAATTAGTCCTTACTCTTAATAATTTCTCCTTTGGCTCCTCCCACTTCCTCCAAACTAAAGGTGTAGCTATGGGCACCCGTATGGGTCCCCAGCTATGCCTGTCTTTTTGTAGGCTTTGTGGAACAATCTATGTTCCAAACCTATTCTGGTATCTGTCCCCCACTTTTCCTTCGCTACATCGACGACTGCATTGGCGCTGCTTCCTGCACGCATGCTGAGTTCGTTGACTTCATTGACTTTGCCTCCAACTTTTACCCTGCTCTGACACCTCCCTCCCCTTTCTAGATCTTTCTGTCTCTATCTCTGGAGACAGCTTATCTACTGATGTCTACTATAAGCCTACTGACTCTCACAGCTATCTGGACTATTCCTCTTCTCACCCTGTCTCTTGCAAAACTGCCATCCCCTTCTCGCAACTCCTCCGTCTCCACCGCATCTGCTCTCAGGATGAGACTTTTCATACGAGGACAAGGGAGATGTCCTTTTTTAAAGAAAGGGGCTTCCCTTCCTCCATCATCAACTCTGCTCTCAAACGCATCTCCCCCATTTCACACACATCTGGTCTCACTTCATCCTCCCGTCATCCCACTAGGAATAGGGTTCCCCTGGTCCTCACCTACCACCCCACCAGCCTCCGGGTCCAACATATTATTCTCCGTAACTTCCGCCACCTCCAACAGGATCCCACCACTAAGCACATCTTTCCCTCCCCACCACCCGTTTTCCGCAGAGATCACTCCCTACATGACTCCCTTGTCCATTCGTCCCCCCCCATTCCTCCCCGCTGATCTCCCTCCTGGCATTTATCGTTGTAAGCGGAACAAGTGCTACACATGCCCTTACACTTCCTCCCTTACCACCATTCAGGGCCCTGGACAGTCCTTCCAGGTGAGGTGACACTTCACCTGTAAGTCGGCTGGGGTGATATACTGCGTCTGGTGTCTTCTATATATTGGCGAGACCCGACGCAGACTGGGAGATCATTTTGCTGAACACCTATGCTCTGTCCGCCAGAGAAAACAGGATCTCCCAGTGGCCACACATTTTAATTCCACATCCCATCCCCATTCTGATATGTCTATCCACGGCCTCCTCTACTGTAAAGATGAAGCCACACTCAGATTGGAGGAAAAACACCTTATAGTCCGTCTGGGTAGCCTCCAACCTGATGGCATGAACGTTGACTTCTCTAACTTCTGCTAATGCCCCACCTCTCCCTCGTACCCCATCTGTTATTTATTTATATACACACATTCTCTCTCTCTCTCTCTCTCTCTCCTTTTTCTCCCTCTGTCCCTCTGACTATACCCCTTGCCCATCCTCTGGGTTCCCCCCCCCCGCCTTTCCTTCTCCCTGGGCCTCCTGTCCCATGATCCCCTCATATCCTTTTTGCCAATCACCTGTCCAGCTCTTGGCTCCATCCCTCCCCCTCCTGTCTTCTCCTATCATTTTGGATCTCCCCCTCCCCCTCCCACTTTCAAATCTCTTACTAGCTCTTCCTTCAGTTAGTCCTGATGAAGGGTCTCAGCCTGAAATGTCGACTGTACCTCTTCCTACAGATGCTACCTGGCCTGCTGCATTCACCAGCAACTTTGATGTGTGTTGCTTGGACTATCCCTACTTCCTTTTTTGAACAAGGGGAAAACTCTTGCCTCCCTCCAATCCTCTGGTACCATTCCAGTGGTCAACGATGACATAAATATCCTAGCCAGAGGCTCAGAAATCTCTTCCCTCACCTCGTGGAGCAGCCTGGGGATTATTCTGTCAGGCCCCGGGACTTATCCGTCCGAATGTATTTTAACAACTCCAACACCTTCTCTCCTTTAATATCAACAAGCTCCAGAACATCAAACTCACTCATATTGTCCTCACTGTCACCAAGTTCCCTCTCAATGGTGAATACCGAAGAGAAGTATTCATTGAGGACCTCGCTCACTTCCACAGCCTCCAGGCACATAATCCCACCTTTATCTCTAATCAGTCCTACCTTCACTCCTGTCATCCTTTTGTTCTTCACATAATTGAAGAATGCCTTGGGGTTTTCCTTTATCCTACTCACCAAGGCTTTCTCATGTCCTGTTCTTGCTCTCCTCAGCCTGTTCTTAAGCTCCTTTCTTGCTACCCTATATTCCTCAATAGACCCATCTGATCCTTGATTTCTAAACCTCATGTATGCTGCCTTCTTCCACCTAACTAGATTCTCCACCTCACTTTTGATCCATGGTTCCTTCACCCTACCATTCTTTATCTTCCTCACCGGGACAAATTTATCCCTAACATCCTGCAAGAGATCCCTAAACATCGACCACATATCCATAGTACATTTCCCTGCAAAAACATCATCCCAATTCACACCCGCAAGTTCTAGCCTTATAGCCTCATAATTTGCCCTTTCCCAATTAAAAATTTTCCTGTCCTCTCTGATTCTATCCTTTTCCATGATAATGCTAAAGGCCAGGGAGCGGTGGTCACTGTCCCCCAGATGCTCACCAACTGAGAGATCTGTAACCTGACCCGGTTCGTTACCTAATACTGGATCTAGTATGGCATTCCCCCTAGTCGGCCTGTCAACATACTGTCCTGGACACACTTAACAAACTCTGCTCCGTCTAAACCATTGGAATTAATCAAGTGCCAATCAATATTAGGGAAATTAAAGTCACCCATGATAACAACCTTGTTATTTTTGCACCTTTCCAAAATCTGCCTCTCAATCTGCTCCTCGGTATCTCTGCTGCTACCAGGGGGCCTACAGAATACTCCCAGTAGAGTAACTGCTCCCTTCCTGTTCCTGACTTCCACCCATAGTGACTAAAAAGAAGATCCTGCTACATTACACATCAAAGTTGCTGGTGAACACAGCAGGCCAGGCAGCATCTCTAGGAAGAGGTACAGTCGACCTTTCAGGCCGAGACCCTTCGTCAGGACTAACTGAAGGAAGAGTTAGTAAGAGATTTGAAAGGGGGAGGGGGAGGGGGAGGGGGAGGGGGAGATCCAAAATGATAGGAGAAGACAGGAGGGGGAGGAATGGAGCCAAGAGCTGGACAGGTGATTGGCAAAAGGGATATGAGAGGATCATGGGACAGGAGGCCCAGGGAGAAGGAAAAGAGGGAGGTGGGGGAGAAAAACCCAGAGGATGGGCAAGGGGTATAGTCAGAGGGAGAGAAGGAGAAAAAGGAGAGAGAGAGAAAGAATGTGTGTATATAAATAAATAACAGATGGGTACGAGGGGAAGGTGGGGCATTAGTGGAAGTTAGAGAAATCAATGTTCATGCCATCAGGTTGGAGGCTACCCAGACGGAATATAAGGTGTTCCTCCAACCTGAGTGTGGCTTCATCTTTACAGTAGAGGAGGCCGTGGATAGACATGTCAGAATGGGAATGGGATGTGGACATGTCAGAATGGGAATGGGATGTGGCTCCATCCCTCCCCCTCCTGTCTTCTCCTATCATTTTGGATCTCCCCCTCCCCCTCCCACTTTCAAATCTCTTACTAGCTCTTCCTTCAGTTAGTCCTGACAAAGGGTCTCGGCCTGAAACGTCAACTGTACCTCTTCCTAGAAATACTGCCTGGCCTGCTGCATTCACCAGCGACTTTGATGTGCGTTGTCTGAATTTCCAGCATCTGCAGAATTCCTTGTGTCCTGCTACATTACCCACCCTTTCTGTAGCTGTAATAGTATCCCTGACCAGTAATGCCACCCCTCCTCCCTCCCCCTCCCATCCCTTTTAAAGTACTGAAATCCAGGAATATTGAGAATCCATTACGGTCCTGGTGCCAGCCAAGTCTCTGTAATGGCCACTACATCATAATTCCATGTATGTATCCAAGCTCTCAGTTCATCACCTTTGTTCTTGATGCTTCTTGCATTGAAGTATATGTACTTTAGCCCCTCTACCTTATTACCTTTACACCCTTTATTCTGCTTCTCTTTCCTCAATTGCAGGCAGACTGTAAGGTGCGAGATCATAATCAGGTGGATTGTGAGGTCAGGGGTCCACCTTATCATACAAGAGACTGACAAAAGTGGGATAGATGCTGTGCTGGTGGGACGTGCTTTTGAATTTTCTGCCCAATGGGAGACAGGGGAAGAGGGAATGTCTGAAGTGAGGCGTTTTAATTACACTGGCTGCTTTACTAAGGCAGTACCAAGTAGCTCTCATTAGAATAGTAGATTCTATTGTATTTTTTGTTCTACTTTGAATGCCTGCAAGGAAATGAAATTCAGGGTAGTACGTGGGGACATACTGTATACGTACTTTGATAGTAAACTTATTTTGAACTTTGAGTTCCCTGTAGCCTTCAATTCCCTGATTTTTGGGGGAAAAAAGTCATCTTAAGCTTTTTTTAAAATATCTTTTGATTCAGCCTAATAACTTTAAGTTCTCTTTAATATTTGTTCTTAGTTACTCAAGAATCATGTCATGTGCAGCTACACCAAACATGTTTCAATGCATTCTGAAATGTCATAAGTAAGTTCATGCCTACCCTCACTGACCTTTATATATACGTTAGGTATAATGGGCTGCTTTGCCTGTACTGATGTACGTTCTTCGCACAGAACAAAAGCTGTCTGTTATGTTTTGAACTTATCAACCTTTGTTTTGACTTCCTCCACCCAAATAACTTTCCGAATAATTGAAAAAGTATGCTAATTGTTGGACTTCACTCCATGAAAGATGTACACAGATCATTTTAAGACAGAAGGGGTGGGGGGTGGAAGGAGATGGAAAGAGAAAAAAAAATCTTGACTAGGCCAACAAGTCTTTGCATTAGCTGCCAGGATGCCAGAATTTTCCATCTTACATTGCCTCCTTATTGTAAGGAAAATGATGAATAGCTGGCAAATTTCCTTGAGAATAGATTGCTTAGTAATTGTGAAATCTCTTGTAATGATAGCAAAGAGAAGCATGAGAAGCGATTGGCCTTGTGCAGGGATATCTAATGAAATGAATTGTGTAATGGAGAAACACGCAAAGGCTTTGCCAAGTCAGATGTGAATGAGTAACAAGTGTGGGTGGACTTCCCTGGAATTTGTGGGGGAAATATCCAGTTGCTGCCTCTTAAGGAGTTTAGTGTTTGACCATGACTCATAGAAGTAAAGCTGTTTGAGTATTTTGTTTAAATGCGCACAAATACTTCACCTAAATTAATGTAATTTAACTTCTTTGAAAAATGCAGTAATAATTAATCTTATAACAACGCGTGAAGCTTACAGAAGAGAAATGAATTTCAATAGCATTCGACATAGAATATAGCCCAGGAATAGGGCCTTCTGACCAGAAAGACTCTGTCAGCCATGAAGCCAAATTAAATTAAACCTCTTTGCCTTTCAGGAATGAATGTAAGACTATAAGCCACACTCACGGCATTCTACAGATGAGAAGTAGAGAACATCACTGCATGGTATTGAAACTGCACTGCGGTGAACAGGAAGGCTTTATTACATGTAGAGAAAACTGCCCAATGCATCACTGGCACCAGCCTACCCGCCATCGATGACACATACACAGAAAGATGCCAGAAAAGGGCCAGTAACATCAGGGAGGATCCTACCCACCCTGCTCATGGGCACTTTGTCCCATTCCCATCAGGGAGGAGGCTACATAGCATCCACGCCAGGACCACCAGATCAAAAAACTACTTTGTACAGCAACGTAATAGGCAAAAATGTACATCACTCACAACTACTGCCATTGAGTTGGGGTTTTACTTTAAAAGGATGATCTGACGTGATGATGTCATGACGTAAAGATTTTTAGCTCAATTTTGTGTTTAGGTTTTGGAGCTGAATAAGATGTGTTACAGGTTTCATTAAACACCTCCACCCACTCACCCACCCCTCCACACCCCCACTACTTTATCGTTTCCTGTCAGTCACTTTGCGTACAGTCACTTGTGTGCCTAGCATCGCTTAATGGACATACAATTGATCTATGTATATAAGCTATCCTATGCATTTATATTTATTGTGTTCTTTATCCAGGGGGCCAGGAGCCAGGGCACAGGCCCAGGATCGACTCTGTCTCACGCTGACCTCGCCGATTTATGCACTGAGGAAGATTGAAGCCATCAAGGTGTGTGTGGCAGGCAAGCGGGTGCTCAGTGCATCTGCCAGCCTCTCACTCGCTGCTGCCGCAGAAGGTAGCTGCGTGCAGTGACCTCTCACTCTCTCTTGCTCGCTGCTCCCGAGGGAAGGTCCTTGCGTTCAAATGATCTCCCTCGGTCGACGGATGGTGCTGGAGCAAGGTTTAATCAATGTGGATTGTACATTTGGACTCTAATTCAGGTTTATGATGTGTCTAGTTTCTAGTTCTAGTTCTGGTCCCTCTTTTTTGTTATTACACTTGGGCAGTTGATTCAGGATGACCTGCAGGTAATGAACACTGAGCTGAACTGAACTGAACTGATACATGCCTTTTGATTTTATGTTTTCACTCTTTCTTTCTGCTTTTGCTCTTTTTGTCACTGTTTGCACAATTTTATTTTGCACTGGGGGGGTTTGATTATTGATGTTTTTCTTTGAATGGGTTAGCTCGATGTTTCTTTGTCTTGTGACTATGGGGAAGATGAATTTCAGTGTTGTATACTGCATAAATACTTTGATAATAAATATAGTTTGAATCTTTGAGACTCTGCAGATGCTGGAAATCCAGAACAAGATGCCGAGTCCTTTTATCAGATCTTCGAATCAAGACCAGAATCTGAGTCCTAGTGAAGGATCTTGGCCCGTATTGCTGACTGTTTTCTCCCATCCATAGCTGCTATTTGTCTGACCTGCTGAGTTCTTCCAGCATTTCACACACCAGCTTGCTTTGCACTGCCTGGTCTGCAGCAGAACTCCACTGCGAGAGGCCAGTACATTGTAAATAATGAGAATTAAAGTCTTGTAGTTTATCCGTAACAATGCTGATAGCAGACATCAGCATTGTTACTGGACAAGAATGTAGGGATCTTTATTTGGATGGACACGTGTAAAGTTATATCAATCTCAGAAAAATCTCTGTCCCAACAATTTTCTGGCCAAATAAAAAAAAGTCATACAACAAATTCCAGATTCCAGTGTCTGTGGTCTCTTCTGTTTGCACATTTTTATTGATTGATTCATATAAGGCCCTCGTTCCCACTGGTTAGTCATAGTCATACTTTATTGATCCCAGGGGAAACTGGCTTTCGTTACAGTTGCACCATAAATAATAAATAGTAATAAAACCATAAATAGTTTAAAAAAATATGTAAATTATGCCAGGAAATAAGTCCAGGACCAGCCTATTGGCTCGGGGTGTCTGACCCTCCAAGGGAGGAGTTGTAAAGTTTGATGGCCACAGGCGGGAATGAAGGCCAGTATTCTGAATCATAGTTCATTCTAAATCATAGTTCTCAGCACTATTTATAGTTTCATCTGTGTGCTGTTTCTATGTCATATCCAACAATGATGGGAGACCAGTGCAGGGGAGTTTTTAAAGTAGAAAAACCTTTTCACTGGGGCAGTTCCACTCTTTCGGAAGTCAGGGTCCAGTGGTACGAGTAGTCATCACACTAAGTGGTCTTCGTTAGTTGTAGTGGATAACCACGACTTCTTTTGTGTCTTGTTATGCCCTTTATCCCCATGGAACGTTGCGGAAGGAGAAGATGGGAGGAGAAGATGGCGGCGCGCCTGCGTGTGCGCAGACCTCCGGTGAAAAATGATATCGTATCTGTTAAATACGGGCCGTGGACAATTCTGATTTGATGGAGAATGGACGTGAAAGCACAGACGAACATCTGGAGAAATTTCTGAAACGCTCGTTCACTGCTGTCATTAATGCGTGGTCGGAAATCTTTCGGAGGGTAGGCCTCAAAATCCTTGGCTTTGTCTGCTGTTGGCAACCGAGGTTGAGGTCGAATTGTTCGGACAGAGATGGCGCTCAGTACTTAGTGTCGGAGAGCTGATCAGAGGCTCGAAGTTTTCGGATGACTCAGAGCCGGATTGTGGTCGGCATGGCAGGGAGAGTTTTTCTTCCTTCTCCCATCTGTGTGAGATGTGGGACATTTGAGAAACTCTGAACTTTACTATGCTCATGAACTTCTTCATCAAGTTATGGTATTGTTGCACTGTTTGTAACTATATGTTATAATTATGTGGTTTTGTCAGTTTTCTCAGTCTTGGTCTGTCCTGTGTTTTGTGATATCACATCGAAGGAAATAATGCGTCACTTCTTAATGCATGCATTACTAAATGACAATAAAAGAGGACTGCATGTCTTCATAATCTAAAAAAAAGTTGCCTTCCTGGGTCTCACGGTTGATTTCATCCACCCAGTCCGTGTGTTGGGTAATGCAAGGGGTAGAAACCTACACAAAAGCCACAACTACTGCCTCATTCATTTTTGTCTGCCATGACACACACAAACATCCCCTTAGGCCCCCCTACGATGGCCTGTCTGCGTTTTGCAACGGAGAGAAAAGATTTTTATCTTAGATAGGAGGGGTAAACCTGAATGTATTTCAGTACATCTCCTTAAAGCAGCCCCCGAGGGATGGATTCCACTGCCGTGGCCCTGCCATCACGACGTGACCAAGAGCGTCTATCGACACACCTCTTAATGAGCCAGAGCCACCAGCTGTTCCTCCACCCATGGAACACAGGATCGGAGCCAGGCGGCTCGTCCGAGCTAGGACAAGCTCACAATCCCAGTTTTAGTGAATTCTGAGGGGGGAGGTGGGGGGGGGGGGGGGAACATACATAACTCACAACCACCAACAGAGTTGGGGTTCATTTTAAGAGGCTGGTCTGACATAATGATGTGAAATTTTTTACCGCTCTTTATGTTCGGCATTTGTTTGACAGTGAAGGAGTTGTTGCTGTTTTTCTTAAACTTAAAACGCCTCTGCTGTTTTATTTATGAAAACCTACACACGGGGCTGACATGGGTACGTAAAAATATACATATCTCTTTTTTATTTGCACAGTTTGCCTTCTTGTGCACATTGACTGTTTGTCAGTCTTTGTTTATATATAGTTTTTTCATAAATTCGATGATATCACAGCCAGTCTCCCCTCATCGCTGGATCCTCTACAGTTTGCTTATCGTCCAAATCGCTCTACGGAGGAGGCAATATCCACCACACTGCACACAGTTCTCTCTCACTTGGACAACAAAGACACTTATGCCAGAATCCTGTACACTGATTTCAGTTCAGCATTCAATACCATCATCCTGCAGAGACTAGTGGAGAAACTGTCGCTGCTTGGCCTTAGCACTGCCATGTGTCGCTGGATTCTGGATTTCTTGACAGAGAGACCACAGTCAGTCCGTGTTGGCAGGAACATCTCCGACTCCATCACACTGAGCACTGGATCCCCACAAGGCTGTGTGCTTAGCCCATTGCTGTTTACACTGCTAACACATGACTGTGCAGCCAGATTCAAGGAGAACCTGATCATTAAATTTGCAGATGATACCACAGTGGTGGGGCTCATCAGCAAAAATGATGAAACAATGTACAGGGAGGAGGTCAAACACCTAGAGAGCTGGTGCAGGGATAACAACTTGATGCTTAATGTCACCAAAACCAAGGAGATGATCGTCGATTTCAGACAGTCTCAGCCTGAGCATACACCCCTCAGCACCAGCAGCTCCACAGTGGAGAGAGTGGAAAACATCAAGTTCCTTGGGGTGCAGATCTCGGACAATCTCACCTGGTCCAGGAACACCACTGGGATTGTGAAACGGGCCCAACAGAGATTGCACTTACTGAGGAAGCTTAAACAAGCATCACTCCCCACTAACATCTTAACTACATTCTACAGAGGCGTGGTTGAGAGTGTGCTGACCTTTTGCATCACAACCTGGTACTCCAGCTGCAGTGTTGTCAACAAAAAAGCCTTGCAGAGGGTGATTAGGGGAGCAGAGAAGGTTATTGGGGTCTCCCTACCTTCTGTCCAAGACCTCTTTCAGAGTCAATGCCTCCAGAAGACACGGTACATCATTAAAGACCCCTCACACCCTCTCCAAGAGCTGTTTGTTCTTCTGCCATCAGGCAAACATTACAGGAGCATCAAAACGAAAACCACAAGGCTACTAAACAGCTTCCTCCCACAGGCAGTCAGACTGCTAAATAGCTGCTCTACCTGACTCTGCTTTTGGACACTTTTAACTCGCACTGGACACTTATAACTTTATTTTAACTGACATGTGGCTGTTGTGTTTTACTATTTATTTATATGTTTATTATTTAGTGTTGCGTTTGTTATGTTATGATTGCACTACCCCTGAGAAACGCTGTCTCATTCTGCCCTGCAGAGCTGATGTACGGTTAAAATGACAATAAATTTTTTTTGAATCTTTGAATCTTGAATATTTCAATATTCAAGATTCAAGATTGTTTAAAGTCATTTCCAGTACACAAGTGTAAAGGCGATCAAAATAGTTGTTACTCCAGATCCGATGCAGCATGAAACAAAAACACAGTAAGATTTAAAAAATCACAGTAAATATAAGTGCATACGATACCTTGTATACACAGATTGATTGTTCATAAAGAGATGCTAGGCACTCTGACGGGAAATGAAAAACATAGTGGTCATTAAGGGGGTGGAGGAGTGAGTTAGTGGGTTAAATTTAGTTTCCTGTAAATGCCCACAAGAAAATGAATCTCAGGGTTGTATATGGTGACATATACAAACATTGGTAATAAATCCACTTCGACTTTGACTAAATGGCGCTTGAATGGCATACTAAGCCTAAATGAGATGAAGTCAGTTGTTGTAGGTCCAGTGTCAAATCAGGGAAGCGCAGTAGATGTCTTTCCATGAAGGACATCCATGAGTTACCAGAGGTTTTACAACTGGCTAATAATTGGATGGGCAACATACAATGTATGAATATGGATATTTGCTTCTTATTGGAACATCGAACATTGAACGGTTCAGCAGAGAAACAAGCCCTTTGGCCCACAATATTGTGCCCATCCAAATAAATTAGTAATCAATTGGCCAACTGAACTAATCCCTTTTGCCTACACAATGTCTATATCCCTCCATTTTCCCCATACTTATGTGCCTATCCAAACATCTCTTAAAAATCCCCAGTGTAGCTGCCTCCACCACCACCCCAGGCAACACCTTCCAGACACCCACCCTTGCCCCTCATGTCTCCTTGCCCCTCTCACCTTAAACACATGCCCTCTGGTATTAGACATTTTGACCCTGGGAAAAGGATACTGTCTGTCTACTCTATCTATGCCTCTCATAGTTTTATAAACCTCAATCAGATCTCCCCCACCCCCCAGCCTCCGCTGTTCCAGAGAAAACAACCCAAGTTTGTCTAACCTCTCATTATAGCACATGCCTTCTCATCCAGACAGCATCCTGGTAAACCTCCTGCACGCTCTCCAAAGCCTCGCCACCCTTCCTTATTATGGATTTAATTATTAGAATTTGTTTTCCACAGCTAAACTGGTTTGATTTAGCAGATCTAAGATGTAGCCGCAGGGCAGTTTCTTCGAGCTCATCTGTGAAACAGCTTTGATTTCTTCTCTCTAACGTCTCTTTTTCCCTTTACAAGGTGGATGGGGTGCTGCACTCAAACTGCGATTCTTTACGCCGGTGGTTCCTGCTCCCAGAAATCACCAATCAGCCATTTCTCGATATCCCAATGATGCTGCCTCAAAGACGTGCACCTTCCGCAGTTGTGGATGGGCCGATTTCCTGCCGGTGTCGCCAACTGAGGCGTCGCGGAAGAATGGAACATCACGAACATCAGTTAGGCTGTTGGAGGCCTTTGTACTAGGGTGATCGCTCTCTCTTTCTCTTGATGGTGGGGGAGAGTTTTTTGCTGATTCTCAAATCGGAGGAAGTCAGAATAAAAGCGATGTGGCAGGCTGTAACATTGTAGCAGCGACTGTTTTGTTGGTCTCCACCTGTGTTCCCTCTCAGCTGCGTGTGTGTGTGCGCACACATTTTTCAACCAGCACACAAAGGAAATTAATGTGCACACATAAGTTTAGTTACCTAAAATAATGTAGTAATTATTAATTATACTTGTTGAGAATAATCTTTTAGCAAAATGTTTCTGTCAACCAGTTAGTCAGTTTTTCAAGTACCACAATGCACATCACCTCACCTTTCCTGTTCTGGTTTGTACAGCTGCATCACGGTGGCAGCCATCTTTGGTGGACAGTGTTCATATCGTAAAGTTTACAAAGATCTGTTTCAAATCCTGTAGATAGCTTACTAAGTTTTTATTGAAAAAGATCAGTCAAATGACCCTGTGGCTAAATACTGTCACAAGAAATTGATAAGCTTCACATACAAAGTAGCTTTACAGGTTTTAAGTGATGTTTTTGATGAGCTGGCTGCACTGTGCAAGATTCTGCAAAAGAGTGGCCTGACACCGATTGATTCACTTCATTTTGCACGAGGCAAAATTAACAAGATAAGAGAGCAGTATCTGGGAGACAATGTTTCATGGAATGACAAAGTTAAAGTTTTGCTAAGCCGACAATGTGAAGAAAATGTCACAGTAGATACAAGTTTGCTGTTGACTTTTATAACTAGTCTTTGTGTTCATTTAGAAGAAAGGTTTCCTGAAGATGAGGTACAAGAATGGTCAGCTTTTGATTTCTCCGCAATTGTAAATTGTGACTTCACATTTGGCGATGAACAAGTCAATGCCTTAAGTCTAAAATATCATGATTTTCTAGCTGAAAATACTGTAATAGCTGGACAGTTTAATAATTTCAAATTTTCTGTGCAAGAAAAAATTAAATCCAAACTGATTTCAAATTTTGCTCAAATGGTGGCATTTGTACATCAAAATGAACAGTTTTGCAACCTTGCACAGTTGATGGACATTGGGGGTACAGTTCTTGCATCTAGTGCGGACTGCAAATGAGGTTTTAGCCTAATGAATCAACTCAAAAACAAGCTGAGCAACCATTTAGGTGAATGTCATTTAGATATGTTAATGAGAATCAAAAGTTATCAATTGGATAGAAGTTCCATTAGTCTAGACAGAGTTTACAAAGAATGGGTAAATGCCAAAGATAGGAGAGAGAAAAAATAACGGAGTGACTTAAATATGTATGTTATTTTGTTGTTATTCTTTGCAGTTTTATATCAAATATTTTCTAAACCTACATAAACTGTGCTGTGTGCATTCAGCGCACGCATACTTTCATTACCGGAAAAAAATTTGCACAACATAAGATTTTTGCGCACACTGACTATTAAAAATTAGAGGGAACATTGGTCTCCACTTTTGCTGTGTTGGCACCTCTCTGTCCCAAAGGAGTGAGAGAGGGAGAAGGAGGGAGAGAGAGGGAGAGAAAGGGGAGAGAGAGAGGGAGAGAGAGAGAAGAGAGAGGGGGGAGAGAGAGGGAGAGAGATGGAGAGAGAAGGGGGAGAGAGAGGGAGAGAGAGGGGGGGGAGAGAGAGGGGGAAGAGAGGGCAGAAAGCCAGAGAGAGGAGGGAGAGGGAGAGAGAGGGGGGAGAGAGAGGGAGAGAGAGGGAGAGGGAGAGGGAGAGAGAGGGAGAGGGAGGGGAGAGGGAGGGGAGAGAGAGGGGAGAGAGAGAGGGAGAGAGAGGGGGAGAGAGAGGGAGAGAGAGAGGGAGAGAGAGAGGGAGGGGAGAGAGAGGGGAAGAGAGAGGTAGAGAGAGGGAAGAAAGCAAGAGAGAGGAGGGTGAGGGAGAGAGAAGAGGGGGAGGGAGAGAGGGAGAGGAAGGGGAGGGAGAGAGAAGGAGGAAGGGGAGGGAGAGAGAGAGAGAGGGAGGGGAGAGAGAAGGAGAGAGAGGGGGAGAGAGAGGGAGAGGGAGGGGAGAGAGAGGGAGAGGGAGGGAAGAAAGCCAGAGAGAGGAGGGAGAGGGAGAGAGAAGAGGGGGAGGGAGAGAGGAAGAGGGAGGGAGAGAGAGAGAGAGGGAGACAGGTATGTCGAATTATTGGGTGAACAATACTTCTGTTGGTCTGCATATCAGATCATGGTCTCTCTTTGGGGGCTTTGTCATTGCTTGTTGGTTGGCATGGGGGCTGATGCTTCCTGCCGAAATAGGTGTGGGAGGGGATGGGGGAAAGACTGATGCTTTGCTGTTGTTTGTGCATGGGGGTGGGAGAGGCAGCTTTGGGGTTCTAATGTTGTTCTATCATTCATCCTTTGGGGTTCCCTTCTGTTTGTAACGTGCTGTAAGGTTTCACTGCTAATGTAATGGCCTCTCTGCAATGTTTCACTGCTAAGGTAATGGTTTCTCTGTAGCAGCAATGTTTGGGTTATGACTAGAGATAGTGGGTGCTTTGGAATGTATCATAGCTAATGAGAGGCATGTTGCTCTTTCTTGTGGGTCTGAGAGCAGGGATTTTGTGGTCTTTTGTCAGTGAGAGATGAAGAGAGAAGACATAGGTGGAGGGAGTTGGCAGACTTCCAGATGGAGTGGACTAGGAGCAAGGTCTGAAGGTCAGCGACGCTCGGAGGTGGTCGATGGGGAACGAATGAACAGAATCATGAGCTCCAATGTGCGCATCAGACTGTTCCATTAAAATGGGCCATTTTTCCTTTTATTTTCTTTACTAACCCTATAGTCAGGTTAATATTTATAAAGTTCACTCATTAAATTGCATATGGTGTACTGTCTGATATTTTGGGGTTCAGATTTGTAACCAGGCAGCATCCACACAAACAAGATTTCTCAATTTGGCGGGGCCAGAAGATGTGTTACCCCAGACGTACTGGCCAAACCTGAGGTTCACATGTTTTTGTGGACGCCTGCAAAGAGTAAGGATTTCAGGTTGCATATTGTATACATTCTCTGACATTAAATTGAACTATTGAACCTTTGAGCTATTGATTCAAACTTGCTTCCAGATCAATATCTCAAGTGTGATATCAAATTCCTAACATTTGAGCATCGTTGTCCCTCATTGCCAAGGAGAGATTAGCTTCTATACAAAGAATGTGGCGTTGCAACCCCTGAACTGCTGCTTACCTCGTTGTTGGTGCCAACGTCTAGCATCACGGGTAAACACTGCTGGGGATTCACTCCGACACATGCCGTGTATAATGCCAGCTTACCCACTGGTATGCCCATTCCGTAACTCCCAAGGTCACCTAGACCCAGAATACGTTCTCCATCGGTGACAACAACAGCCTGAATTACAAGGGTTCCAAAAATCAGTTAAATAACACCAAAAAAATACTCATCAAAGTAGGAAATACACTCTATTACTTTACTCACATGCTAAGTTTCCAATCCTGATGATTAATGGTTGTAAGGGTATTTTTATAGGCATCCGTTAGTCTCGTGAGACCATGGATTTGCACCTTGGAAGATTTCCAGGGCGCAGGCCTGGGCAAGGTTGTATGGAAGACCAGCAGTTGCCCATGCTGCAAGTCTACCCTCTCCACCACCACCAATGTTGTCCAAGGGAAGGGTATTAGGACCCATACAGCTTGGCATCGGTGTCGTCGCAGAGCAATGTGTGGTTAAGTGCCTTGCTCAAGGACACAACATGCTGCCTTAGCCAAGGCTCGAACTAGCGACCTTCAGCTCACTAGACGAATACCTTAACCACTTGGCCACGTGCCAAGGAAGGGTATTAGCAATGCAGTTTAGTGACTTTGAGGGATAATGGGAGATACTGTGTCTGGTAACCTAAGAGGTAACACCTTTACATAGAGGATAGTGAGCAGCTGGAATGAGCTGCCAGAGGAAGGGTTCGGACAGGTACAATTGCAACATCTGGATGGGTACATGGAGGTGAGGGTCCTGGAGGGTTATGGGCCAAACGTGGGCGACTGAGACCAGCAGGAAATCTGCAGAGCTCAGCTTCAGGGATTTGGACCAAAGAGCCTGTTTCCATCTTGGGTAACTCAGTGACTCTACAACCTGTCCAGAGCATGGGTGGCAATGCCTCCATGCACCGCCACCTGGTGTGGAGGGGCCATGACACAGGATCGGGAAAAAGCTGCAAACTCAGCCAGCTCCATCATGGGCACCAGCCTCCCCAGCATCGAGGACACCTTCAAAAGGGGATGCCACAACAAGGCGGCATCCATCATTAAGGACCCCCATTACCCAGGACATGCCGTCTTCTCATTGATGGCATCAAGGACGAGGTACAAGAGCCTGAAATCTCCCACTCCATGTTTCAGGAACAGCTTCTTCCCCTCTACTATCAGGTTCCTGAACGGTTAACGAACCCATGAACACTGTCTCACTATTTTTGCCCTCTTTTAATACTACTTACTTAATTTTTATCTATATTTCTTATCGTAATTTATAGGTTCCTTTTAAATTATTATGTATCGCAATGTTCTGCTGCCACAAAGCAACAAATTTCACGACATGTGCAGTGATATTAAACCTGATTCTGATTCTAATTATGTCTTGGAAGGATTGGGATGTGAGGTAATAAAAACAAGCACAAAAATTCTGCAAGGGTATTTGCTATAATTTTGACAAGGAACCATGAAACATCCTTTGAAAACAGACTAAAAGCAGAATTCTCCAGTGGCCAACCATTTTAATTCCTATCCCTATTCCACCATAACATGTCAGTCCATTGCCTCCTCTTCAACCATAATGAGACCACTCTCAGGGTGAGGGAGCAATACCTAATAATCCCTCCATAGTTAGCCTCCAACACGTTGGCATGAATATTGAGAAGATGCTTAGGAGATTGAACGTTCTGAAGGTAGGTAAGACACCTGGACCAGATGGACTACACTCCAGGGTTCTGAAAGAGGTAGCTGAAGAGATTGTGGAAGTATTAGAAATGACCTTTTGCAACTCACCAGATTCTGGAACGGTTCCAATCGACTGAAAGGGAGATAGGCAGAAGAATGAAAATTATAGGCCAGTTAGCCTGACTTCAATGGTTGGGAAGATGTTGGTCCATTATTAAGGATGAGGTTGTGGGGCACATGATAAAATAGGCCAAAGACAGTATGGTTTCCTGAGAGGAAATCATGCCTCATAAATCTGTTGGAATTCTTTGAGGAAATTAATAGGCAGGATAGACAAAGCAAGCATGCAAGTCAGTGAAAGCAAGCATGCAAGTACAGCAGGCAGTGAAGAAAGCTAATGGCATGCTGGCCTTCATAACAAGGGGAATTGAGTATAAGAGCAAAGAGGTCCTTCTGCAGCTGTACAGGGCCCTGGTGAGACCACACCTGGAGTACTGTGTGCAGTTTTGGTCTCCAAATTTGTGGAAGGACATTCTTGCTATTGAGGGAGTGCAGCGTAGGTTCACAAGGTTAATTCCTGGGATGGCGGGACTGTCATATGTCAAAAGATTGGAGCCACTGGGCTTGTATACTCTGGAATTTAGAAGGCTGAGAGGGGATCTTATTGACACATATGAGATTATTAAGGGATTGGACACGCTGGAGACAGGAAGCATGTTCCCGCTGACGGGTGAGTCCAGAACCAGAGGCCAGAGTTTAAGAATAAGGGGTAGGCCATTTAGAACAGAGTTAAGGAAAAACTTTTTCACTCAGAGAGTGGTGGATATATGGAATGCTCTGCCCCAGAAGGCTGTGGAGGCCAAGTCTCTGGATGCTTTCAAGAAAGAGATGGATAGAGCTCTTAAAGATAGCGGAATCAAAGGTTATGGGGATAAGGCAGGAACTGGATACTGATTGTGGATGATCAGCCATGATCACAGTGAATGGCGGTGCTACCTCGAAGGGCCGAATGGCCTACTCCTGCACCTATTGTCTATTGTCTATTGAGTCAGTGGATGTTACTTGGACCTTCAGAGGCGTTTGACCAGGTGACGCACATGAGGCTGCCCATGGTATTACAAGAAAGATGCTAGCCTGGATAGAGGATTGGCTGACTGGCAGGAGGCAAAGAGTAGGAATAAGGGGGGCTTTTTCTGGTTGGTTGCCAGTGACTAATGGTGTTCCTCAGGGTTTGGTGCTGAGACCAATTAATTTCACATTATATGTCAACAATTTGGACGACAGAATTGATGACTTTGCAGACGATACAAAGATAGGTGGAGGGGTAGATAATGCTATGGAAGCAGGGAGTCTGTAGAAGAATTTGGACAGATTGGGAGAATGGACAAAGAAATGGCAGATCGAAAATAGTGTAGGGAAGTGTATGGAATAAAGGTCAGACTAATTTATAAACAAGGAGAAAATTCAGAACTCAGAGGTGCAAAGGGACTTGGGAGTGATTGTGCAGGATTCCCTAAAGGCTAACTAGCAGATCAAGTCAGTAGTAAGGAAGGCAAATACAATGTTAGTATTCATTTCAAGAGGTCTAGAACATGAGCAAGGATATGATGGCCATGGTCAGGTGCACTTGGAGTATTGTGAGCAGTTTTGGGCCCCTTATCTAAGAAATGCTGACATTGGAGAGGGTCCAGAGGAGAATGATTCTGGGAATAAAAGGGTTAACATATGAGGAGCATTTGATTTCTCTGGGCCTGTACTTGCTGGAGTTTAGAAGATGGGGGAGGGGGAGGGCAGTCTCATTGAAACCTATTGAATATTGAAGGGCCTTCAAAGCGGATGTGGAGAGGATGCTTCCTATAGCGGGAGAGTCTAAGACCAGAGGGCACAGCCTCAGAATAGAGGGATGTCCATTTAGAATAGAGTTGAGGGGGAATTTCTTCACCCAAAGGGTGGTGAATCTATGGAATTCATTGTCATGGATGGCTTGGAGGTCAAGTCATTGAATATATTTAAAGCAGAAGTTGCTAGGATCTTGGATAGTCAGGGTGTCATGGTTTACGAGGAGAAGGCAGGCGAATGGGGTTGAGAGGGAAAATGAATCAGCCGTGATGGAATGGCACAGGACACTCAATGGGCCAAATGGCCAAATTCTGCTCCTATGTCTTACGATCTTATTTACTTATTCTTCATTTGTTCTTTTCCCCTCGCTCTTCCCTCACCACTCTACCGTTCTTCCTCTTTCCCTTTCTCCGGTGATCCACTCTCTTCTCCTACCAGATTCTATCTCCTCCAGCCTTTTCAATCTATTACCTCCCAGCTTCTCACTTCACCTCCCACCCCCTCCCCTTCCCCAACCCCCTGGCTTCACCTATCACCTTCTAGCTTTTCCTCCTTCTCCACCTCTGGCATCTGGTATCTTTCTGGCACTTTTCCCCTTCCGTTCCAGTCCTGATGAAGGGTCTCAGCCCGAAACGCGGCTGTTGATTCATTTCCATTGATGCTACCCAACCTGCTGAGTTCCTCCTGTATTTTATGTGTATTGCTATTACATAACAGCCTGAGTTCTCCAGTGTGCAAATCCAAAGATCTCCTGGCCACTGAGCGAAAGGACAGCCAGAAACGCAATTAGAATTTTAACTTGTGAAACCTTTGCTGACCAGCAATGAAAATTGACTTTAGTGCGTTAACTAACCAGGGAGAAAATTCAGAAATCAGAGGTGCAAAGGGACTTGGGGCTCCTTGTGCAGGTTTCCCAAAAGGTTGACGTGCAGGTTGAGTTGGTAGCAAGTAATTGAACAAATTCAATGTTAGCTTTCCTTTCAAGAGGACTAGAATATAACAGCAAGGATGTGATGCTGAGGCTTTTTAAGGCATTGGTCAGACAGCACTTGGAGTTTTGTGAGCAGTTTTCAGCCCTTTATCTAAGAAAAGCTGTGCTGACATTGGAGAGGGTCCAGAGGAGAATGATTCTGGGAATGAAAAGGTGAACATATGAGGAGCATTTGATTTCTCTGGGCCTGTACTCACTGGAGTTTAGCAGATTGTGGGGGGTGAATCTCATTGAAATCAATTGAATACTTTAAGGCCTTCAAAGTGGTTGTGGAGAGAATGTTTCCTGTGTTGGGTGAGTCTAGGACCAGAGGGTGCAGCCTCAGAATAGAGGGGCGCCCATTTAGAACAGAGATGAGGAGGAATTTCTTTAGCCAGAGGGTGAAGAAACTGTGGAATTCATTGACATAGACAGCTATGTGACCATAGTAATTTGGTATATTTAAGGTGGAGGTTGATAGGCTCTTGATTAGTCAGGGTGTCAAAGGTTACGGGAAGAAGGCAGGAGAACAGGGTTGAGAGGGATAACAAATCAACCGTAATTGAATAGAAGAGCATACTTGATGGGCTGAATGGCCTAATTCTATTCCCATGTCTTATGGTCCTATCAGTATAGAGAAAGCAATACAAACATACCCGAATATCATTTTCAGGCCAGGACTTCAACACTGTAGCAATGTGGCCTCGGTCATGGATAGTAACAAAAAGACCCCTGGAAGAATGAAAAGCTTTGTTAAAGACTTGTCCTTAATACTGTGCCAGAATTTAACCAGCAAACCCCATTCTGTTATCCATTTTACTATCCCGATGCACTTGTGTATAGAATGATCAGATTCAGATTTATTTATCACATCCACATTGAAACACGCAGTGGAATAAAGTTATGCAATGACCAAAGAATAAACAAAACGCTGCCACTGCACTCTGCTGCACACTAACTAGCGTTTACTCGGACTGATTTTTCAGCCAATTTCATGAAATACAAATGAAAATGTGGGTAGAGTGACGGTTAGTGTGATGCTGTCACAGCTCCAGCAACCCAGGTTCAACTCCCGCCACGGCCTGTATGTTCTACTCGTGACCGCGGTGGTGTTCCTCCGGATGCTCCGGTTTCTTCCAAAGATGTACCAGCTAGTCTGTTAATTGGTCAGGCGGGTATGATTTGACAGCGTGGCCTCGTTGGGCCGGAAGCACCTGTTAGCGTGCTGTGATTCTGAATAACAAAAACATTTTTAAAAATCAAGAAATACTGGAAATCTGAAATAAATACAAGAGATGCGGGAAATTCTCGGTAAGTCATGTTCCATCCATGGATGCTTCCTTAGCATGAAAAAAACGATTGTGTTCTTATTTTTCAACAGAAGGCAGCATTTAGAACGTGGAACACTACAGCACAGTACAGGCCCTTCGACCCACAATGTTGCACTGACCTTTTAACCTACTCCAAGATCAATCGAACCCTTCCCTCCCACATAGCCTTCCATTTTCTACCAACCATCTGCCTATTTAAGAGTCTGTTAAATACCCCTAGTGTATTTGCCCCTACCGCCACCCCTGGAGGGTATTCCACATACCCAACACTATGTTAAAAACCTACCTCTGACTTTCTGTCATACTTTCCTCCAGTTAACTTAAAATAACGTCCCCTCGTATTAGCTATTTCCGCCTTAGCTATTGATTTGATCTGTCCCTCTTATTGTCTTGTCCACCTACATTACTGTATGGAGCTGAATCATGGACTACCTGCAGCAGACACCTGGAACAATACCCTCAAAGATCCTTGTGAAAGACTTTGAGGATCAGCTGGAAGGACAGACACACTAACACCAGCACACAGGAGGAGGCCAACATGAACAGCACCTCCACACGATAAAGCAACACCAGCTCCAACGGATAGGTCATGTCATCTGGATGTCTAACTCACGCCTCCCCAGATAGATCCTTAACTCCCAGCTGAAGGAAGGTCAGTCAGCCCCTGGTGGAGAAAGGAAACACTTCAAAGACACATCAAAAACAGCCTGAGGAAATACAACATGACATCTAAAAACTGGGAAGACATTGCACTCAATAGATACACCTGGAAGAAATTTGTTCAAGAGAGTGACCTCTTGCCATCCACGAGCCACAACCACACTTACTTGTGCCCACACTGCACTGGCGCATGAGGGTTCACATCACCCTCTACAGTCAATAGGCAACCCCTTTGGAGAAGACCTTACTCCACTCGAGTATGGCACTACCAATACTGCACTTCTATCAAATTTGTTAATTTCAAAGTTCAAATTAAATTTATTATCAAAGTACATACATGTCACCATACATAAACCCCAAGATTTATTTTCTTGCGGGCATCCACAGTAAATACAAGTAATGCAACAGAATCAATGAAGGACCGCATCAAACATGATGGTCAAACTTTCAATGTGCAAAGGGCATCAGACTGTACAAACAAAAATTAAAAAATAATAATAAATAAATAAGCAATAAAGCCAGTCAATGCTGCTCGACAAATCAGTGACTACCAGAGGCACTGTACCCATGGTCGACCACGACTGACGGAGGCCACACACACACACAAATATTGAGAACATGAGATGAAGAGTCCTTGAAAGTGAGTCCATAGGTTGTGGGAACAGGTCAGTGATTTATTTTGCAATAAAAGCAACATAGAAGTTAGAGAATCTGGCAGCACACAATAGCTTCAAGTCAAAGGGAACTGGTACGACAGTCCAAATAACTCATAGGCCAGATACAACAACACTGCTTCACTTAAGAAGTCATTGTTATTAAGCTAATCCTTACAACTGTCTGGTATTTGGCCTTCAAAGTGTGATTACATTCATTGATGGAAACATGCCAGTTTAATATTCAATTCGGTTCATATTCAGCCAATGCAACATTTGTACTTGTACATGCACTCAGCGGCCACTTTATTAGATACCTCCTCTACCAAATAGAGTGGTCACTGAGTACAGGCTCATGGTCTTTTTCTGCTGTAGCGCATTCATTCAAGGTCTGACATGTTGTGCATTCAGACATGCTCTTCTGCACACCACTATTGTAACATATGGTTATTGGAGTGACCGTTGCCTTTCTGTCGGCTTAAACCAGTCTGGCCTCTCTCAGTAACAATGGATTTTCATGTACAGAACGGTCGTTCAAGGCATGCTTTCTGGTTTTTGCTCCATTCTCTGTAAACTCTAGAGACTGTTGTCCGTGAAAATACCCGGAAATCAGCAGTTTCTGAGACACTGGCAGCAACAATCATTCCAGAGTCCAAGTCACTTAGATCATATTTCTTCCCCATTCTGATGTTTGGTCTTTGCAACAGTTGACCAGCTTGACCATGTCTGCATGCTTTTGTGCATTGAGTTGCTGCCACATGATTGGCTGATCATATGTTTGCATTAAAGAGCCGGTGTACAGGTACCTAATAAAGTGGCCACTGGGTGCATATCATGCAGGGCATCGACAGCAATAACAAACCAATGGACCAGTAACAAACCAGCAAGTGAAATAGTGAATCCGTTAGCATTATCAAGATCAAGATTAAAGATCATTTCTTGTCATTCTTCAGTACATGAGTGTAAAGGAGAGCAAAATGATTGGTACTCCAGATCCGATGCAGCATTAAATACAACACAAGCATACAAACAGCATTAAAACAAAAAAATGCAATAAATATAAATATAAAAGCATCCCTATAACCACAATGTACAAGTAACTGTTTAGGCAATCACTCAAGGACCATCACCATCAAGGCCATGCTCTCTTCTTGATGCTGTCATCACGTAGAAGGTACAGGAGGCTCGGGACTCACACCACCAGGTTCAGGAACAGTTATTATCCCACAACCATCAGCTCAAGTTCAAGTTCTTGAACCACAGGGGATAACCTCGTCTCAACTTCACTTGCCCCACTGCTGATCTGCTCCCACAACCCATGGACTCACTTTCAAGGACTCGTCAGCTCATGTTCTCAATAATTATTGCTTTTTTTTAAATTCCTTTTGTATTTGTACGATTTGTGCCTTGACCAGATTAGTCGTTTCTCCATCCTGCTGGCTGCAATCTTTTATTGATTCTATTACGTTTCTTGGATTTACTGTGCATGTTCACAAGGAAACAAATCTCAGGGTTGTAATACGGTGACACATATGCTCTTCGATAACAAATTTACTTTGAACTTTGATTTAGTAGTGGTGTGGAGGACTTGGGGGATGTCTTCTTCTTCTTCTTTGGCTGTCCATCAATTTCGATGTTGACTGAGGCCTGGGCAGGGTTGTATGGAAGACCGACAGTTGCCCATGCTGTAAGTCTCCCCTCTCCACGCCACCGATGTTGTCCAAGGGAAGGGCACTAGGACCCATACAGCTTGGCACCGGTGTCATCGCAGAGCAATGTGTGGTTAAGTGCCTTGCTCAAGGACACAACACGCTGCCTCAGCTGAGGCTCGAACTAGTGACCTTCAGGTCACTAGACCGATGCCTTAACCACTTGGTCACACGCCACACACTTGGGGGTGTAAGTCTGGAAGTCTAGGCACGGATGGTGCATAGCCTACTCCCTGATTGAAGTGGGATGAGCAGAGTGGGTGGGATCCATCATTATGTTTTTTTTTCTCTGGCCCCTTTCTCTATACACGTCCTTGATGACGGATAGGCTGGTGCTCGCCAAGTGGTAAGGCAAAACTACAGGCGAAAAATGGTCCTAAAATTAACAGAGTCTTCCAGTTTAAGATGGTGCTACCAAATTGTGATGAACTTATGCCGCAGACAGCAAGGAGGCGAGGATGGTTGGGGAGATGAGCCATGCTGGCATATTGCGAAGCGCAATGTGTTTGAGCCGGGGTAGCAGAAAGCGTTCGTACTGCTGTCGGAGAAGGAGTGAGCGATTTGGCGAGAAGTCCATGCAGATGAGTTTCGATGCCTGTCTACTGAACCCGGGTGCGATGTTGGATCACTCCAAGAGCCGAGCTGATTTAGTAAGATAGAGAATACCTTCTGGCTGGGTGGCCCAAATTTATCGGGGTGCCTGAACCCAGGTCCTGGAAAAAGGCACTATCTGGCATTTGGACAAATTAGGCTGGCACATATAGACTAGAAGCCCAAGTGTTGGCTACAGAGACAAGGACTGGGCTAAATTTGCTCACTCTCCAGCAAACGTTTATTTCTTTCTCCATGGCACCAATGTTGTGAACTGATCCGGCTGCTGTGTGTTTCTGCCCTGGTAGTGTGATGGTCTGGGGACTGAGGATTGGGCCTACCCCAGCCAGTCCAGGAGAGGATCTGGGACTCAGTCTGGTGTTGGCTAGCTTCTATTTGCATGATGTGTGCTTTTCTCTCTCTCTCTCTGTGGAGTGGTTTTTGGTCTTTTTTAAAATTGGGTTATTCAGGTTTCTTGCTCTGTGGCTGCCTGTAACCAGACAAATTTCAAGGTGTATAATTTATACGTTCTTTGCCAATAACAAGTGCTTTGAATCTTGAATCTTTGAATTGCAGAGTCACAGTATAGAAAGGACTGTTCTATGTTGTATCTCTAAAATAAATAAAATACACAAATCTCTTTCCTGTACTCTGAATCATTGTTATTTGAGATTGGCCTCACCACAATGGTATAATTTGTAAACTTGTAGCAGAATTCCACCATGTGTGTACAGGGAGTAGGGTAGCTAGCTTTATGGGGCACGATTGTTGAGAGGATAATCACGACAGAGGTGTTGCTGCCTGTCCTAACTGGTTGCAGTCAGGAAGCCAAGGATCCAGCTGCAAGGGAAGATATTGAGTCCCAGGTCTAGGAGTTTGCAGATGAGTTTGTTTAGACATAAAGTATTGAAGACAGAACTACAGTCAGTAAACAATAGTCTAACATAGGTGCCTTTATTGTCCAAGTGCTCCATAGATGAGTGTCGGTCCACCATTGAACATATCTACAAGGAGCACTGTTGCAGGAAAGCACAATCCGTCCTCAAGGCCTCTCACTGATCAACCTTTGGGCTTTGATCTGGACCTCTGATTAACATTTGGTCTTTGATCTGTACCTCCAATTGGCCTTTGGGCTTTGATCTGGACTTCCAATCAATCTTTGGCCTTTGATCTGGACCTCCAATTGACCTTTGAGCTTTGATCTGGACCTCTAATTGACCTTCGGGCTTTGATATGGATCTCCAATTGACCTTCGGGCTTTAATATGGACCTCCAATTGACCTTCGCATTTTGATCTAGACATCCAATCAACCTTTGAGCTTCAAGTCCCACACTACCAGGTTCAGGAACAGTTACTACCCCTCAGCCATCAGGCTCTTGAACCAGAGAGGTTAACTTCACTCACCCCAACACTAAACTATTCCCACAACCTATGGACTCACTTTCAAGGACTCTTCATCTCATGTTCCCGATATTTCTTGCTTATTTATTTACTATTATTATTTTGAGATTTTTTTCTTTTTGTAGTTTTTTTTTTCTTTTTGCAGTTTGCTGTAGTATTCACATGGGTTGTTTGTCTGTCTTGTTGTGTGTGGTTCTTCATTGATCCTATCGTGTTTCTTTGTATTTACTGTGAATGCCTGCAAGAAAATGAATCTTAGGGTTGTATATGGTAACATATGTACTTTGACCTCTGTAGGAGATGTCATTCATCAATGTTAATGTACAACAGTAAAAAAGGACTAAATATAAATATATATAGGTTTCTATAATGGTAAATGAGCATTATCCGAGATGCAAATTAATGTAGTTTTGAAAAGATAATTGGTAGAAAAGGATTGGGCATCAAGAAGACTTTAATTTTAATCAGCATGCCGTCAGGGTGTGGAGCTTCTTTGTAAAATATTGTGGGAAAAAAAAGATTCTATTTAAAAATACTTAGGTATATGTAGGGAGTTCAAGGTTTAGGTCCATGTCCTACAAACTAGTAATTAGTATGATGGCTCTATGATGAATTTCTTTAATTCTTATATAGTGATACAGCACAGAACAGCTCCTCTGGCCCAATTCCACCCCCGCAACTGTTTAACTTACTGACCTGTACATCTTTGGTATATGGGAAGAACCTGGAGCACTTGTGGTCATGAGGAGAACATGCAAACTCCTTAGATACCGTGGAGGAATTGAACCCCCGGTTGTTGGCCCCACTTAGAGACACAGCGCAGAATCGGCCCTTCGAGCTGCACTGACCAGCTTAACTATAGCCTAATCACAGGACAATTTACCTTGACCAATTAACCTACTAACTGGAATGGGTTTGGGCAGTGACGGGAAACCAGAGGACCCGAGGGAAAACCCACGCATTCAACAGGGAGGGTGTACAGAGAATAGTGCCGGAATTAAACTCCAATCTCCAGAACATCCAGAGCTGTAATAGCGCCATAATAACCGCTACACCATCGTGGA
The DNA here is from genome assembly GCF_030028105.1 of Mobula birostris. Lineage (NCBI taxonomy): Eukaryota > Metazoa > Chordata > Chondrichthyes > Myliobatiformes > Myliobatidae > Mobula > Mobula birostris. Next base: position 101,347,344 of record NC_092371.1, on the reverse strand, counting down.
GAAATACGAGGTCACCGCATGTCTGACGTCAGTACCAGTTCACCCATGTTAGTTTACAATAAAAAGATTAGACCAGTATTCAGAAGCACTGCAGATCTATAGATGTCAAGGAATGCCAGAGTTAAGCAGCACCACAAGACAACCGACTCAATGTCCTCCTAATATGTTTCTGTTTCATCATGAAAATGCTTTCCCATCCACCTGCATCTCTTCTCCAACACAAACTTACAGATTTATATCTGCATCTGTTCTATCTTCCCCTCTCTCCAACCCAAAGAAAACCTACAGCTCTCCTTGCTCTGCATTTATACCTTAATAATGATTTCAACATCGTCAAGCAAACAGTCTATTGAGTTGGTGACAGAACTGGGAAGTTCTCCAGCAAGAGTATGGAATCTGGAAGAGAGGGACAGGACTGATGTTTCAGGCTGACTTTTCTATCTCTCAGATCAAAACCCAAAGGTCGATTGGACATCTAGATCAAAGCCTGAAGGTCAATTAGAGGTCCAGATCAAAGCTCAAAGGTTGATTGGACATCTAGATCAAAACACGAAGATCAATTGGAGGTCCATATTAAAGCCCGAAGGTCAATTGGAGATCCATACCAAAGCCCGAAGGTCAATTAGAGGTCCAGATCAAAGCTCAAAGGTCAATTGGAGGTCCAGATCAAAGGCCAAAGATTGATTGGAAGTCCAGATCAAAGCCCAAAGGCCAATGGGAGGTACAGATCAAAGACCAAAGGCCAATGGGAGGTACACATCAAAGACCAATTGTTAATCAGAGGTCCAGATCAAAGCCCAAAGGTTGATCAGAAGTCAGATCAGAGCCCGAAGGTTAATCACAGGTCTAGATCAAAGCCCAAGAGATCGTTAACAGCACCAAATTTCTTGGTTCACCTGGCGGAGAATCTCACTTGGTCCCTCAACACCAGCTCCATAGCAAAGAAAGCCCAGCAGCGTCTCTACTTTCTGCAAAGGCTGAGAAAAGTCCATCTCCCACCCCCCATCCTCACCACATTCTACAGAGGTTGTATCGAGAGCATCCTGAGTAGCTGCATTACGGCCTGGTTTGGAAATTGCACCACCTCAGATCGCAAGACCCTGCAGTGGATAGTGAGGTCAGCTGAGGAGATCATTGGGGTCTCTCTTCCCACCATTACAGCCATTTACACCACACACTGCATCCATAAAGCAAACAGCATTATGAAGGACCCCACGCACCCCTCACACAAACTCTTCTGCCATTTGGCAAAAGGCACCGAAGCATTCAGGCTCTCACGACCAGACTATGTAACAGTTTCTTCCCCCAAGCCTTCAGACTCCTCAATACCCAGAGCCTGGACTGACACCAGCCTATTGTCCTCTACCGTGCCTATTGTCTTGTTTATTATTGTAGTGCCTGCACTGTTTTGTGCACTTTATGCAGTCCTGGGTAGGTCTGTAGTCTAGTGTAGTTTTGTGTTGTTTTACGTAATTCAGCATAGTTTTTGTATTGTTTCATGTCACACCATGGTCCTGAAAAACATTGTTTTGTTTTTGCTGTGTACTATACCAGCAGTTATGGTTGAAATGACAATAAAAAGTGACGTGACTTGACTCGACTTGTGTGGGTGGGAGAAAGGAATGGGGCTTGTTTTGCTGTTGTTGCTTCATTGCTTGCTATTTCTGTCTTGTCATACTCTGTGTTGATCTGCCGAGCATGCTGGGCCTGGTGTGTTGGGCCTGGTACTTGCGGGCTGCCTCCATGATATCCTGGGGAGTGTTGGTCATTAATGTAAACAACACATTTCACTTTATGTTCTGATATACAGAACATTTGATAAATAAAGAACCTAAATCTGAATTTCCTGGTTGCTACACATTCAGTTTATATCAGATTTCCAGCGACTACAGCGATCTGCATTTCACTGTTCCAGTGTTTTTCCTTTTCATTTCTCCCTCTCTACTATACTTTCTCCATCTATCTATACCTTTGCCAGGCATGATGGTAACTACTAAACAACCATGTCAGCATCTTAACATCACAAACACAAGAAATTCAGAGCATCACACACAAGATGCTGGGGGGAACACAGCAGGCCAGGCAGTGCTTATGGAGAAGAATAAACAATTCATGTTTTGGGGCAAGACCCTTCATTTGGACTGGAAAGAGGGGAGGGGGAAGGAGTACAAGCTGACAGGTGAGGTGAGAAGCTGGGAGATGGTAGGTGGAAAAGGTAAGGGACTGCAGAAGAAGGGATCTGACAGGAAAGGACAGTGGATCATGAGAGAAAGGGAAGGAGGAGGGGCACCAGAAGGAGATAATAGGCAGGTGAGGATAAAAGAGGTGAGAGGGGAATCAGAGTAGGGAATGTAAAAAGAGAGGGGGGGAGAAAAATCAATGTTCATGCCATCAGGTTGGAGGCTCCTCAGATGGACTATGAGGTGCTGCTCCTCTGACCTGAGTGTGGCCTCATGGCAGTAGAGACTGACATTTTGGAACAGGGATGAGAAGTCAAGTTGAAACTTATGGCCGCTGAGAGATGCTGCCTATTGCGGTGTACGGAGCAAAGATGCTCGACGAAGCCGATGTGTTACGCCTCACTACTGTGGAGAAGCCACACCAGAAACACTGTTACAGAAGATGACCCCGATAGACTCCTATCTTCCATTATCAATTTGTCTGTCAATGGACGGGTGCCTTAATGAGCTGCTGAAAATGAGTAGTACTTGCAAACGAATAAAGAGCACAGTTTAAAAACATGCAACATAAAAAAAAGATGTACAGTACTTTGATATTTGAAGTTATACGGTGGTGACAGATTTCCCCAGAGCTGCTTTGAAGAACAGACAGAATGTTGGGGATTGATCAAAGTGCGTTTGTGGCTTAGAAAATTGCACCTTCATAAAATCACAGTTCCCTCTTACATCCAAACATAATAGTCTGTACTGATTCAGATTCAGATTTATTTATTATATTTACATTGAAACATACAGTGAAATGCACCTTTTATGTTAACAACCAACGCACTTAGGGATGTTCATGGGGAAGCCTGTAAGCGTCGTCACACTTTCTGGTGCCAACATAACATGCCCACGATGTACTGTTGCGTTATATTAGTTACTTTGAAACTACGAAGGTCCTTTGATTAGTGTAAATGTGTATTTTGTACATGTATTTTGAAGTCCCTCTTTTTCTAGAAAAAAATGCTATATTTCCCATTCTGTTATAGAAATACTAAGTGTCTTTTTGATGCTCCTTGTTGCCTGCCTCTTCCATATTACAGGGTGGAACGCCCCAGCCATTTATACCTCCTATAATCAGTCTCATTTCCCTTTTCTGTACCCGTTCCAAGGCAGCACATGTCGAGTAGTCTACTGCATCGGTTTCATTTCTGTAGATCGGCATCAGTTTGGGCTATTCGATACTAAACCTTATAATCTGTCACATTGGATGCAACAAGACTTTTCTCCTTCCTATCAAGTCTGTAACTTTCCTCATGTTAAATAACACCATCAATTCTATACAGTATATTTATTATCAAACTACACATATGTTACAATCTTGCAAGCATTTACAGGAAAATTAAAGGAATACGATAGAATTTACAAAAAGCTATATATAAACAAAGACTGACAAATAACCAATGTGCAAAAGAAGACAAACTGTGAAAATAACACAAAAAAAATTACCGAGAACATGAGTTACTGAGTCCTTCAAAGTAATCTGTAGGTAGAATCAGTTCAGACTTGTGGAAGTTATGCATGCTGGTTCAGAAGCCTGATAGTTGTAACTGTTCCTGAACCTGGTGGTGTGGGACCTAAGACTGTTATAACTCTCCCCACCCCCCGCCCAGTGGTAGTAGTGAGAAGAGAGAATGGCCTGGATGGAGGGGGTCCTCGATGAAGGATGATGCTTTCTTGTGGCAGTGCTCTGCTTAAATGTACTGAGTTATGGGAGTGGCCTTTCCAGTAATGGACTGGGCTGTACCCAGTCCTTTCTGTAGACTTTTCTATTCCTGGGCACTGGTATTCCCATACTAGGCTGTGATGCAACCAGTTAGGGTACTCTCCAATGTGCACCTATGTGCACTAGGCGGGAGGAGAAACTGGCGGCGTGACGCAGCGCGCACAGCTCTCCGGTGAAATGATATCGTATTTGTAAGTAGGGTGCCATGCACAATTCTGATTTGATGGAGACAGACGTGAGAAGGCACAGAGGAACATCTGGAAATTTCTGAAATGCCCAGTTCGCTGCTGCTGCTACTGTGCAATCGAAAATCTCCGGAGGGAAGGCCCCAAAATCCCCAGCTTTGCCTGCTGTTGGCGACCGAGGCTGAGGTCGAAGCGTTCGGCGGAGATGGCACTCGGTACTCGGTGTTGGAGGACTGATCGAAGCTCGAAGTTTTCGGACGACTCAGAGTCGGACTGTGGTCGGGCATGGCAGGGAGAGTTTTCTTCCTTCTCCCATCTGCAAAGGATGTGGGACTTTCGAGAGATTTTGAATTTTTTTTACTGTGCCTTGGCCTGTTCTTCATCAAGTTATGGTATTGTTGCACTGTTGTAAATATATGTTATTATGATGTCGTTTTTGTCAGTTTTTCAGTCTTGGTCTGTCCTGTGTTTCTGTGATATCACACCGGAGGAATATTGTATCATTTCTTAATGCATGCATTACTAAATGACAATAAAAGAGGACTGCGTGTCCTCATAATCTAATCTAATCCATAGAAATTTCTCGAAGTTTTTGGTGACAACTTTCTGCAATATAGCTGCAAGCTGTTACTTCCTGACCAGGCAGACTGCAGAGGTGGAGCTCTACGCGGAAAAGAAGTGTGGGCGAGTCAGCAGTCCCCTCCAGGCTGGCCAAGACAGCAAGGCAGCACTTCCTCCAGGATCTTCAGTGAGTGAGAGGTACGAGACGGTTTGTCGTTCAAGTTCATTGTCATCTGACCGTATATATGTACAACCAAACAAAACACCATTCCTCCGGACCACGGTGCACTCCCAAACATATTTCACGTAGTACATAAAACAAAATATTAACACAAGTTAAAGTATCATTGAAAATGCATGTAGTGCACAGCACAGGTAAACAGCTCGCTGTCCTAGTGATGAGACCTCGGTGGTGGCAGGGTGTTCATTAGTCTCACGGCCTGAGGGAAGAAGCTGTTACCCAGTCTGACTGTCCTAGTCCTGATCCCGTACCTCCTTCCTGGCGGTAGTGACCACCTCAGTAACGGACTGGGGCCTTGTATTGTTGCTGTTCAGTGAGCAGGCACGATCAGCAGCCGTGAGCACGCTTTACAGCACCAGTGATTGGGAGTTCAATTCCCGCTGCCGTCTCTGAGGAGTTTGTATGTCCTCCCTGGGACCAGCATGGGTTTGCTCCAGATGATTCTGTTTCCTCCCACATTCTAAACACTTACAGATTAGGGCTAGTGAGTCGGGGGCATGCTGTGTTGGTGCTGTATGTGTGGGAAGACTTTACGGGCTGCCTCCAGCACATTTTCAGGCTGTGCTGGTGATTTTGTTTTTGTTCACAGGTTTATTCATTTCATTTGCAACCTTTTATCAAAAAAAAATCCCACACGAGAGAAAGCACTGGTGATCAGCAGGTCTGGGAAACCTTTCCTTCAGCTGAACATATGCCGAGGGTGGTAGGCTTTCCGTATAGAGGGAACCCCACCAGCCCAGTGCCCTCACTGGGCATCAGGGTCCTGTCCCTCTCCTCCCCCATCCGCTGACTCACAGCCACACTCTCACCCTGCACCGGTCACTTTTCATCAGTTATTGCTGGGGCTGTACATATTGAGACAACTGCTCCTTTTACTGCCAAGGCATTGGGGATATTAAAGCGGAGGCTGATAGCTTCTTGATTACTCAAGATGTCAAAGATGTAGGGAAGAAGGTGGGAAGATGAGGTTGAGAGGATTAATAAATCAGCCATGATAGAATGGTGGAACAGACTCAATGGGCTGAATGGCCTAATTCTCTCCCACGTCTTATGGTCTTATTATAATAGTTCTAGTCATATTATACTACCTCACATCCACATGCACTTTATGTCAACGTGTCAATCTTCAGGCCAAGCCACTGAGGGACTTGTGACAGAATGTGCTGGGTCGTAACTGTGTGTAACTGAGCATACCATGTTTTGCCCCTTGACCCCAGAGGGATGACGTTTCATTCAGCTGTATACACATGCATTGTGGAATAGCAATAAACTTGACATTGAAATTGAGTGTAGCCATAGGTCCAAGTGGACACGTCACCACCCAGGTGCAGAATCTGCTAAAAGAATACGTTTCAAGATTGCCTAATGTCACTTCCAGTAAACAAGGGTAAAGAAGAACAAAATCATTGTTACTCTGGATTGGATGCAGAACAAAACAAAAACACAATATGATAAAGAACACAAATAGTAATAAAAACACAATAAATATAAATCTATAAGATAGCTTACATACATAGATTGATTGTATGTCCATAAGGTGACACTAGGCACAGGAGCGTCTGTACGTAAGATGACTGATAGGAAATGATAAAGTGGTAGTAGTTGAGGGTGTGGTGGGCTGGGTTAATGGGTGGAGGTGTTGATCAGCCTTATAGCTTGGGAAAAGTAATTGTTTTTGAGTCTGGTGGTCCTGCTGTGGATACCACGTAGCCTCCTCCCTGATGGGAGTGGGACAAACAATCTACGAGCAGGGTGGGTGGGATCCTTTGTGATATTACTGGCCCTTTTCCAGCACCTTTCAGTATACATGTCCTTGATAGTGGGTAGGGCAGTGCCAGTGATGTGCTGGCTTATGATTCCTCCATTAAACATCAAAGTGCCATTAACATACGGTTCTCTTGTCTAATTGCAATTTAAATTGGGTATAGTCTTCAAGATTTGGGGACATAAGTACACATTCGCATTTGATTACTTCATAAAGTCATGGAGATAGAGAACACTACAGCACAGAAACAAGCCCTTCAGCCCATCTAGTCCATGCCAAACTATGAAACTGCCTAGTTCCAACGACTTGCAACTGGTCCACAGCTCTCCACACCCTTTCCATCCATGTACTTATCCAAATTTCCCTTAAACCCACATCTCCCACTTCCGCTGGCAGCTCGTTCCACACTTGCACCTCCCTCTGAGTGAAGAAGTTCTCCCTCGCGTTCCCCTTAAACATTTCACCTTTCACCCTTAACCTTTCCATTTCATTTAGTTTTTCTTCCAGCTGGGAAAATCTATTTCATTTCCATTTATTTTTCATTGCAAAGAATCATTCATTTCTGACCCCTGGAGATCAGCAGAAACTACCAGTAAAAGGCAGAGTGTGAATCTTCAATGATTTGACCATTATCTGCTGGACTGCCGTGCTTTCAAGAAAATACTCTACATAGTTTAATGTGATTTCTAGTGCACAAATGGAAAGGAGAACAAAGTAATTGTCATTCCAGATCCAATGAAGCACAAAAAACACAATAAATATAAATGCATAAGATAGCTTATATACATAGATTGATTGTATGTCCATAAAGTGACACTAGGCACAGGAGTGTTTCTACATAAGGTGACAGGAAATGATAAAGTAGTGGTGGTTGGGGGTGTGGAGGGGTGGGTTGGTGGGTGTAGGTGTTGATCAGCCTTACTGCTTGGAGAAAGTAACTGTTTTTGAGTCTGGTGGTCTTGGTATGGATGCTATGTAGCCTCCTCCTTGATGAGCAGGGTGGGTGGGATCCTTTATGACACTACACACCCTATAATGACACCTTTCTGTAGACATCTCCTTGAATGTGGGTAGACTTGTGCAGGTGATGATGCTTTGACTACCCGCTGTATATTTTTCTCTGAAATATTGAGAGGGGAGAGTCTCAAACAGCTGGAATAAATGGGTCTGTGTCAGAGTTAGGTTTGACCACTTCTCCATATGTTAATAACTGAGTTGGTCTTAAGATAAACCGGTAAACTATGCAGTGATGCAGCTAGTTAGGCTGCTCTGTAAACTATGCAGTCTGCAGACCGTCATGGAAACAGATGTGCGTAGTCAGGCTCTCTTCAGCCTCCTCAGAAAGTAGAGGCATTGGTGAGCTCTCTTGATGGTGCAGGATGTGTTCTGGGACCATGAGAGGTTGTGCGAGATGCGCACTCCCAGGAGTTTGAAACTGCTCGCAGTTTCCACTGCGGTGCTGCAGATGTAAAGAGAGGGTGTGAACGTTGGGATTTTACAGGGAAACCTGTTTAATTTCACAGCAAATGTACATTGATCAAACCCCTCCCCCACCCCTTTGGCTGTATTCCCTGCTGTGGCTTCAGTTCCAAGATCATGAGCCAGGCAGCATCAACAGGAGGCAGACATCTGCCCGAAACAGTTTTTCCTCATTTCAATTTGAAATGGGATTTTGAGAACTTTCCAGTGAAGCCCAAGACATGGTGGTGAGGAAGGCAAACACAATGTTAGCATTCATTTTGAGAGGACTAAAATATAAGAGCAAGGATGTAACGCTACCCTTGGAGTATTGTGAGCAGTTTTGGGTCCCTTATCTAAGATGAGCTGGCATTGGAGACGATCCAGAGGAAGCTCACGACAACAATTCCAGGAATGAAAGGGTTAACGTTTGAGAAGCATTTCATGGCTCTGGGCCTGTACTCGCGGGAGTTTAGAAGAATGAGGGGAGATCTTATTGCGATCTATTGACTATTGAAAGACCTAGGTAGTGGAAGTGGAAATAATATTTCCCATAGTGGACAGTCTGGGACACAGCCTCAGAATAAAGGACATCTCTTTAGAAAAGGGATAAGGAGGCTGATAGGTAGGTTCTTGATTAGTTAGGGCATCAAAGGTCACAAGGAGAAGGCAGGAGAATGGTGTAGAGAGATAATAAATAAGCCATGATGGAATGGAAGAACAGACTCAAAGGGCCGAATGGCCTTATGGTCTTGAGGTCTAAGACTCAAAGCACTCCTGCTCCCTACAACAGGGTAGGAGCTGAAAGGAAAAGCAGGAATACCTGCAGATGAGGGTAGGTCATGAAATTTTCCACAGGTAAAGCAAAACCCCAGTCAAGCACCTGTACATTTGGTACAAAGCATTGAGCCTTGGAAGGTTAGAGACATGGTGACACAACTGTGGACACAGCCGCACAGTCTGGGTACTCACGCAGGTGGGGCAGCTGTGAGAAGACGGCAATCATGCACATGAGGATGCACACATTCCAGCCATTTTGGGTTTCTTGGTAAATGTATTTAACTCTCTTCTGTTCATTTCAGTCTTGTCAAGTCTCCACCAAAGCACAGCGACAGCAACGCACCCTGCTTACTTCAGTCCACATTCCAGGAAAGAAGATTAGTGATTTAGATACATAGAAACATACATAGAAAATAGGTGCAGGAGTAGGCCATTCGGCCCTTCGAGCCTGCACCGCCATTTATTATGATCATGGCTGATCATCCAACTCAGGACCCCGCCCCAGCCTTCCCTCCATACCCCCTGACCCCCGTAGCCACAAGGGCCATATCTAACTCCCTCTTAAATATAGCCAATGAACTGGCCTCAACTGTTTCCTGTGGCAGAGAATTCCACAGATTCACCACTCTCTGTGTGAAGAAGTTTTTCCTAATCTCGGTCCTAAGAGGCTTCCTCTCTATCCTCAAACTGTGGCCCCTCGTTCTGGACTTCCCCAACATCGGGAACAATCTTCCTGCATCTAGCCTGTCCAATCCCTTTAGGATCTTATACGTTTCAATCAGATCCCCCCTCAATCTTCTAAATTCCAACGAGTACAAGCCCAGTTCATCCAGTCTTTCTTCATATGAAAGTCCTGCCATCCCAGGAATCAATCTGGTGAACCTTCTTTGTACTCCCTCTATGGCAAGGATGTCTTTCCTCAGATTAGGGGACCAAAACTACACACAATACCCCAGGTGTGGTCTCACCAAGGCCTTGTACAACTGCAGTAGTACCTCCCTGCTCCTGTACTCGAATCCTCTCGCTATAAATGCCAGCATACCATTCGCCTTTTTCACCGCCTGCTGTACCTGCATGCCCACTTTCAATGACTGGTGTATAATGACACCCAGGTCTCGTTGCACCTCCCCTTTTCCTAATCGGCCACCATTCAGATAATGATCTGTTTTCCTATTTTTGCCACCAAAGTGGATAACTTCACATTTATCCACATTAAATTGCATCTGCCATGAATTTGCCCACTCACCCAACCTATCCAAGTCACCCTGCATCCTCTTAGCATCCTCCTCACAGCTAACATTGCCACCCAGCTACGTGTCATCCGCAAACTTGGAGATGCTGCATTTAATTCCCTCATCCAAGTCATTAATATATATTGTAAACAACTGAGGTCCCAGCACTGAGCCTTGCGGTACCCCACTAGTCACCGCCTGCCATTCTGAAAAGGTCCCGTTTATTCCCACTCTTTCCTTCCTGTCTGCTAACCAACTCTCCACCCACACCAATACCTTACCCGCAATACCGTGTGCTTTAAGTTTGCACACTAATCTCCTGTGTGGGACCTTGTCAAAAGCCTTCTGAAAATCCAAATATACCACATCCACTGGTTCTCCCCTATCCACTCTACTAGTTACATCCTCAAAAAATTCTATGAGATTCGTCAGACATGATTTTCCTTTCACAAATCCATGCTGACTTTATCCAATCATTTCACCGCTTTCCAAATGTGCTGTTATTACATCCTTGATAACTGACACCAGCAGTTTCCCCACCACCGACGTTAGGCTAACCGGTCTATAATTCCCCGGTTTCTCTCTCCCTCCTTTTTTAAAAAGTGGAGTTACATTAGCCACCCTCCAATCCTCAGGAACTAGTCCAGAATCTAACGAGTTTTAAAAAATTATCACTAATGCATCCACTATTTCTTGGGCTACTTCCTTAAGCACCCTAGGATGCAGACCATCTGGCCCTGGGGATTTATCTGCCTTCAATCCCTTCAATTTACCTAACACCACTTCCCTACTAACATGTATTTCGCTCAGTTCCTCCATCTCACTGGACCCTCTGTCCCCTACTATTTCTGGAAGATTATTTATGTCCTCCTTAGTGAAGACAGAACCAAAGTAATTATTCAATTGGTCTGCCATGTCCTTGCTCCCCATAATCAATTCACCTGTTTCTGTCTGCAGGGGACCTACATTTGTCTTTACCAGTCTTTTCCTTTTCACATATCTATAAAAGCTTTTACAGTCCATTTTTATGTTTCCTGCCAGTTTTCTCTCATAATCTTTTTTCCCCTTCCTAATTAAGCCCTTTGTCTTCCTCTGCTGAACTCTGAATTTCTCCCAGTCCTCAGGTGATCCACTTTCTCTGGCTAATTTGTATGCTTCTTCTTTGGAATTGATACTATCCCTAATTTCTCTTGTCAGCCATGGGTGCACTACCTTCCTTGATTTATTCTTTTGCCAAACTGGGATGAACAATTGTTGTAGTTCATCCATGAACTATAGATGCTGTAAAAGGAGTAATAATAATTTAGTTCCAGCTCCCTGCTTTTGAGCCACAGTTAGTTTTTGAGAGTTTTTAGTCTAGACAGACAGTATCTTCTCTGCCCAGGGTTGAAATTCCTAATACCAGGGAGCTTGAATTTAGAGTGAGAGGGGCTAAGTTCAAAGGAGGTGTGCGGGGCAAGTTTTTTACACAGAGAGTGGTAGGTGCCCGGTATGCAGTCGCTGGGTGATGGCACAGCAGATACATTAGAGATTTTGAAAAGATGTTTAGATGGGCACATGAACGTGAGGGAAATGGAAGGATATGCCCATTGTGTCGGCAGATGAGATTCGTTTAGATCGACACTTGATGACTAATTTAATTGGCTCAGCACAACATTGTGGGCCGAAGGGCCTGTCCTGTGCTGTACTGTTCTATGTTCCATCTTGCTTGCGTCATACACCGGGGTGATCTCTTCAGTTACCTGATGAGGTAACCGTAACCTTCGGCCAGGAGTTGATGTCAACAGGTGGTGCCCAACCTTCGTATAGTGTTTGAACCCTTAACCACTACACTCTCCAGTTGGCGGGTCAGCAGTGGTGGCCAAGTCACTGCCCATCTGCTCCTGACTTCCAGCTCAGCTCCTCTCGCCTGCTCCATATCCAGCACGAGGCTCCTTCTGCTTCCTCCCCCATCCTGCGAGCTGCTTGCTTCTTGTTCTTTCTGTCAAGGCCCAGTGCAGACTGCAACCTACATGCTGACTTGTCACGCGTATCGATGTACAGTGATACACATGCCATTTTTTTACAGATGTGGATCAAATCACTACAGGAGCACGGAGGGAGAACAGGTAAACAGGTGAGGTGTAAGCAACTGAAAATTAGCACCAAATAAGATTCAAATTAATCTATGTACCATATAACCTACTGTATAATATAGTACTACTTTATGTTGTACTAATGCATCGTATGGAGCATGCACTATTAGATGTGTATGGATCTGTATATATGTGTGTTTAGTTCAGTTTTAGTTAGTAAAGAACCCTGTTGATTTAGCTCCCGTCTCCAGTGTTTTTATTAAGGATATTGTTGTGTAAACAGGCCACATAAGCAACAATCTATTTTAAAGAAAAAAAAATCCAATATGAACCTAATTCCTGTGGAAGTTAACGGTACTAGCCTACCAACCAACAAGGACATATATACAGAAAGGTGCTGGAAAAGGGCCAGTAACATCATAAAGGATCCCACCCACCCTGTTATTGACTGTTTGTCCCTCTCCCATCAGGGAGGGAGGCTACATAGCACCCACACTAGGATCACCAGACTCAAAAACAGTTATTTTCCCCAAGCAGTATAGCTGATCAATACTTCCACCCACTAACCCACCCCTCCACATCCCCAACCACCACTACTTTATCATTTCCTGTCAGTCACCTTATGTACAGATGCTCTTGAGACTAGTGTCCCTTTATGAAAATACAATCAATCTATGCATTTAAGCCATCTTATGTATTTATATTTATCGTGTTTTTATTATTGTGTTCTTTATCTTATTGTGTTTTTTGTGCTGCATCACATCCAGAGTAACAACGATTTCGATCTCCTTTACACCTTGTGTCCTGGAAATGACTTAAACAATCTTGAACCAGAGAACAAATAGTTAAACACAAATTGCTCTGCAAATGATGCCCAAATAAGCTGACGTGCAGGAACAGCGCAGCCCACGAGTATGCTAATTTATCAGTAATGGATTACCACAGTCATAACACATCTATAACTAATACATAAGGTTAACATAACTAAAAGCTGAAGCCACACAGAGATTTAAGGCTCAGCTCAGAATTTTATAAACACAAAAGACTCCACAAATGTTGGAAATCCACAGGAATTCAGGTCAGGCATCATCAGGTTGAGGACCTTCATCAGGACTGAGAAGGAGAGGTTCTTCTGCATGTGTGGTGTGTGTGTGTGTGTCTGTGTCTGTGTACATGTGTGTTCAAGTTCAGGGTTATTGAACCGTTCATATGCATACAGCTAAACAAAACAGTGTACCTCCTGGGACAAGATACAAAACACAGTACATATAGTCAGCACAGAACACAGCATATACAGTGCCTATAGAAAGTATTCACTCCCACCCCTCCTGGAAGTGTTCATTTTTTATTGTTTTACAACATTGAATCACAGAGGATTTGATTTGGCTTTTTTTTTGACACTGATCAACAGAAAAAGACTCTTGCGTGTCAAAGTGAAAACAGATCCCTACAAAGTGATTTAAATTAATTACTAATATAAAACACAAAATAATTGATTGCATAAGTAGTCACCCCCTTTAATTTGACACATAATTAGTTATGTGTGCAGTCAGGGTGTATCTGGAAGGTCAGTATCCTGGCAAAAACTACACCATGAAGACAAAAGAACACGCCAAACAACTCTGTGAAATAGTTATTGAAAAGCATGTCAGTAGATAGATACAAGATCACTGAATATCCCTTGGAATATAGTAAAGTCAATCATCAGGAAATGGAAAGAATATGACACAGCTGTAAATCTGCCTAGAGCAGGCCATCCTCAAAAACAGAGTGACTGTGCAAGAACAGAACTGGTGAGAGAGGCCACCAAGGGACCTATGACAACTCTGGAGGAGTTACAAGCTTCAGTGGCTGAGATGTGAGAGACCACACATACAACTGTTGCCCGGGTGTTTCACCAGTCACAGCTTTATGGGAGAGTGGCAACGAGAAACACACTGTTGGAAAAAAAACTCACATGAAATCTCAGCTAGAGTTTACCAGAAGGCATATGGGAGACTCTGAAGTCAACTGGAAGAAGGCTCTGTGAGCTGATGAAAACAAAATTGAGCTTCTTGGCCATCAGACTAAATACTATGTTTGGTGTAAGCCAAATACCGCACATCATCAAAAACACACCAACCCTACTGTGAATTCTGGTGGTAGCTACATCATGCTGTGGGGATGCCTCACTTCAGTAGGCCCTGGGAGGCTTGTGAAGTTAGAGGGCAAAATGAATGCAGCAAAATACAGAGGAATCCTGGAGGAAAACCTGATGCAGTCTGCATGCGAACTGTGACTGGGAGAAAATTTGTTTTCCAACAAGACAATGACCACAAGCATAAAGCCAAAGCTACAGAGGAATGCTTTAAAAGCAACAAAGTTAATGTCCTGGAGTGGCCAAATCAGAGTAAAGACCTCAATCCAATTGAGAATTTGCAGCTGGACTTGAAAAGGACTGTTCACTCATTATTCTCATGCAATCTGACAGAGCCAAAGCAATTTTTTAAAGAAGAATGGGGGAAAATTGCAGTGTCCAGATGTGCAAAGCTGATAGAGACCTATCCACACAGACTCAAGGTTGTAATTACCGCCAAAGGTGCATCTACTAAATACTGACTTGAAGGGGGTGAATACTTAAGTTACCAATTATTTTGTTTTACATCTTTAATTAATTTAGATCACTGTACAGGCTCTATATAGGGTGGATATTAAATTAGAGTACTGTGCAAAAGTCTTATGCACCTATATACAGTAAGGTTGTCTAAGACATTTGCACAGTACTGTAGTAATCTTAATGTATTGCACAATACTGTTGCCACAAAAAATACAGAAAATTAACAACATATGTGAATGAATGAAATTTATTTCGGTCAGTACAAACATAACAAAAAGCATCATTTTCAACGATGATGTCATAGGACAAAATTACAACAAAAAAAACATAGATGTTCTTTAAAACAGACCAAAAGGGTGTAGGGTAAAGCTACAGCTTATTACGCCTACCCGTCTTACTTATACAATGGCATATATGAGTGTTGATAAACCTGATTCTGGTATAGGTCTCTATTGCGGACTGAGAGTGGGAAAGAGGCAGAGAGGAAACACAGTTGGGAAAAGGGGAAGAGAGAGAGAAGGGAGTGGGAAGTAACAGAGAAACGTTCTGTAATGATCAGTAAACCAATTGTTTAGAATCATATGACCTTGCTTGGTGTCTCAGGGCTGGGTGTGTCTGCACTCACAGAAACATAGAAAACATACAGCACAATACAGGCCCTTCAGCCCACAAAGTTGTGACGAACATGTCCCTACCTTAGAAATTACTAGGGTTACCCATATTCCACTATTTTTCTAAGCTCCATGTACCTATCCAAAAGTCTCTTAAAAGACCCTACCGTATCCACCTCCACCACCGTTGCCCATTCCATGCACTCACCACTCTCTGCGTAAAAAACTTACCCCTGATATCTCCTCTGTACCTACTCCCAAGCACCTTAAACCTGTGCCCTCTCGTGGCAGCCATTTCAGCCCTGGGGAAAAGCCTATGACTATCCATATGATCAATGCCTCTCATCATCTTATACACCTCTATCAGGTCACCTATCATCCTCCATCGCTCCAAGGAGAAAAGGCCAAGTTCACTCAACCTGTTTTCATAAGGCATGCTCCCCAATCCAGGCAACATCCTTGTAAATCTCCTCTGCACCCTTTCTATGGTTTCCACATCCTTCCTGTAGTGAGGCGACCAGAACTGAGCACAGTACTCCAAGTGGGCTCTGACCAGGGTCCTATAGAGCTGTAACATTACCTCTCGGCTCCTAAATTCAATTCCACAGTTGATGAAGACCAATACACCGTATGCCTTCTTAACCACAGAGTCAACCTGTGCAGCTGCTTTGAGCGTCCTATGGACTCGGACCCTAAGATCCCTCTCATCCTCCACACTGCCAAGAGTCTTACCATTAATATTATATTCTGCCATCACATTTGACCTAACAAAATAAACCACTTCACATTTATCTGTGTTGAACTCCATCTGCCACTTCTCAGTCCAGTTTTGCATCCTATCAATGTCTCACTGCAACCCCTCTGAAAGCCCTCTATACTATCCCCAACACTCCCAACCTTTGTGTCATCAGCAAACTTACTAACCCATCCCTCCACTTCCTCATCCAGGTCATTTATAAAAATCACAAAGAGTAAGGGTCCCAGAACAGATCCCTGAAGCACACCACTGGTCACTGACCTTAGTGCAGAATATGACCCGTCTACAACCACTCTTTGCCTTCTGTGGGCAAGTCAGTTCTGGATCCACAAAGCAATGTCCCCTTGGATCCCATGCCTCCTTACTTTCTCAATAAGCCTTGCACGGGGTACCTTATCAATGCTACGTGTCACATCTGCCCCACTTCTCTGCCACCTGTTCCACACCCCTCCTGTGGCACTCTACCCTCGCCATTCCAAACATTTTTTGTTCCCACCAGATTTACAAACTTGCTCTCCGCTCCACGTCAACAAATATGGTAAAGTCTTTGGCACCCTACACCTTTGCACACTACTGTATATGTGGGGGGGGGGGGGCGGTGTATTCAAGTTCAAGCAATGTCTTTTCTTTCAACAACCCCCATGGTCTTTCTTTACTTCACGGCTATCTGGAGAAGATGAATATCAGAGTTGTATTGTATATGGACACTTTGACAATAAAATGAACCTTTGAAGCTTAATTGTCATTCAACCATACACGTGTATCCAGCTAAACAAAGCAGCATAACTCCACAGTCACACATAACAAACATAGTTTCATTAGCACATATAGTCACAAGAAACAATATTAGTACGAGCCCCAGGATGGCATGGCTTGAAGATAGATGATGCATGGGATGTTGTCCTGGAGCCACGTTTCTGCAAGAACTAGTTCGCAGCAGTTCCTCATCTCGATCTGGTCAGCTGCAGGCGAAGGCCAATCAGCTCATCTTGCACTGGGTCTGTTCACATAAATTTACATCCATTTTGACTGAATGTTTTTTTTTATTTAGATATACGACGCAGAACAGGCTTTTCTGGCCCTTCGAGCCATCCCACCCAGCAATCCAGCCTAATCACAGAACAATTTGCAATGAGCTATTAAACTACTAACCCATACTTCTTTGGACTGTGGGAGGAAACCGGAGCACCCGAAGGAAACCCACATGGTCACGGGGAGATGGTACCAACTTCTTACAGAGGATGCTGGGATGAAACTCTCAACCCTGTGCAAACTGTTACACTACCTTGGTACCCTAGGATCTTTTTGGTAAGATGATGACACACTCAGTCGCAGTGGCCACTCTGCATCCAATCAAAGGTGTACTTGTTTGTCTTGTATGTCTTTTTTACAATGATTAACCACTGCTGGATACTAAGAACATCAGGTACTGCAGGACTATCCTATCAGCAAGTTGCTTGATAGCAATGGAGCCGAACTTATTACATACTGTTGTCGTGTTGGCACCTGGACTTGTGTACCATTGGGCAGTATGCAGAGCGAGTGAGTGTATCAGACTTTTTTATTGTGATCGCAAGTCCCTGTTCGGCATTGGTAACGTAGAATCTTGCAAGTCCAGTTCACTGGTTCATTGGCGATACTGACGACGGGGTGTTGAATTGTCTCAGTTGTGCGAGGACTAGGTTAAGGCCATGGTGTCACCTGTTGAAGCCAACCAGGAGAGGCGACACCAAGACACAGTGTGGGATAGCCCCTACGGGGCGCATTCGAATCCATTCTGGGTGGGGGGGGGGGTACTGGCATGTCATGTCAATACTGCCTTCCAGTGTTTGCTCTGTGCCTCCTTCCAGTGGCACTCAGTGCTGCTCTCAAGTGGTTGCTCTGAGGAACAACAAGCTGGACCAGGACAATTTACCATCAATTCTACATTCATACCACTCAGAGACTTGGGCTATATTTTTTTTTCTTTGTGACTGTACATTTTTCTAAAAGCTTAACCACATGTGCTATCTGTGCCATGATGTGTGCTGTGTGCTGTTGGTAATGTGTTTTGCACCTTGGCCCTAGAGGAATGCTGTTTCATTTGGCTTTATTCATGTATGATTGAATGATAATTAAACTTGAACTTGATCTATATTGTGGTCTGACATGGGCAGCTTCAATATGTATATTTAAGTATTTAATATACGCGGGTTGCACGGTAGCACAGCAGTTAGTGTACGGCTTTGCAGTGATAGCGTAAGATTGGGGTTCAGTTCTCGCCACTCTCCATAAATAGTTTGTACATTCTCCCAGTGACCGAGTGGGTTTTCTCAGGGTTCCCTGGTTTCTTCCCACATTCCGAAGATGTAGCAGTTAGGGGTAGTCAGTAGTGGGCAGGCTATGTTGGTGCTGGAAGTGTAGGGACAGTTGCAGGCTGCCCCCAGCACATCCTCGGACTATGTTGGTCATTGACACAAATGATGCATTTCACTGTATGTTTCGATAAGTAAAGCTAACCTTTATCTTTGAAAAAGAGAACCTTTTTATCTTCTATAAGTGTTTTTAAATAAATATTCAACTTGTCAAGCATGTCATTCAATTTAATAGGTGCTACATATTGCAAAAAAAATAACATTTGGCATTAAGTTGACAGAGATTAGAACAGACAAAATGCTATGTTGTGAGATCCAAAATTACAGAATCAGGGTTACTAACACTGGCATATGTAGTGAAATGTGTTGTTTTGTGTTATCTGTACATTGCAATACATAATAACATAAATAAGAATTACAGTAAGCACATATATTAAAAAAATTAAATGTAGAAAAAATACCAAGGTAGTGTACATGGGTTCATTGCCCATTCAGAAATCTGATGGCAGAGAGGAAGAAACTGTTCCTCAAATGTTGAGTGTATCTCTTCAGGATCCTATATATCCTCCTTGTTGGTAGCAATGAGAAGAGAGCATGTCTTGGGTGATGGGGTCCCTAATGATGGATACCACCTTTTTGAGGCATCTCCTTTGAAGATGTCCTCAATGGTGGGAAGGCTAGTGCCCATGATGGAGCTAGCTAAGTTTACAACCTTCTGCATCTTTTTCAGATCCTTTGTAGTGGCCTCTCCATACAAGACGGTGATGCAACCAGTTAGAATGCTCTTTGCGGTACATCTGTAGAAATACGAGCGTTTTTACTGGCATACCAATTCTCCTCAAACTTCTAAGGACATATAGCTGCTGTCTTGCCCTCTTTTTAATTGCATCAATATGCTGAGTTCAGGATTGATCCTCGGAGATGTTGACACACAGGAACTTGAAGCTGCTCACCTTTTCCATTCCTGATCCCTTGATGAAGACCGATGTGCATTCCCTTGACTTCCCCTTTCTGAGGTCCACAATCAATTCCTTGGTCTTATAGAGATTGAGTGCAAGATTGTTGCTGCAACGCCACTCAGCCAGCTGATCTGTCTCTATCATGTACCCCTCCTTGTCACCACCTGAAATTCTGCTAGCAGTAGTTGCTAACATCGAATGCATAGATGGCATTTAAGTTGTGCCTAGCCACAGAGTTGTTGGTGTAGGGAGTAGAGTAGTGGGCTAACCACGCATCCTTGAGATGCACCAGCGTTGAATGTCAGTATGGAGATGTTATTTCCAATCTACTCAGACTGTGGTCTCCCAGCGAAGAAGTCAAGGATCGAATTACAAATGCCCAGAATTTGGAGCTCGCTGATTAGTACTGAGGGTTTGATTATATCGAATGTTGAGGTGTAGTCAATAAACAACAGCCTGATGTAGATATTGCTATTGTCCAGGTAATCCAAGGCTGAGTGGGGAGCCAGTGAAATTGTACCTGCTGTAGATCTATTGTAGTGATAGGAAAATTGCAGTTGGGCCCAGTCCTTGCTGAGGCAGAAGGTTGTTTCTTCCCATAACCAACTTCTTAAAGCCCTTCATCACTTTAGATGTGGGTGTCACTGGGTGATAGTTATTGAGGCAGCAGGTCACCCTGCTCTTCCTGGGCACTGGTGTGACTGGTACCCTTCCGAAGCAGGTGGTAACCTCTGACTGCAGCAGTGAGAGATTGAAGATGTTCTTGAGCAGTCCTGACAGCTGGTTGGACAGGTATTCAGTGTCCTACCAGGTACACGGAGGCCTAATGCCTTGCGAGAGTTTACCCTCATGAAAGATGTTCTGATGTCGGCCCCTGAGACAAAGAACACAGGGTCACCAGGTGCTACAGGGATTCAGACATGTGTAGTTTTATTTTCCCTTTCAAAGCATGCATAAAAGGCGTTGACCTCATCTGGGAGTGAAACATCACAGCCGGGCAACAGTTGTATGAGCCGTCTCTCCCATTTCAGTCGCTGAAGCTTGTAACTCCTCCAGAGTTGTCACAGGTTTCTTGGTGCCCTCCCTCACTAGTCCCCTTCTTGCACGGTCACTCAGTTTTTGAGGACGGCCTGCTCTAGGCAGATTTACAGCTGGGCCATATTCTTTCCATTTCTTGATGATTAACTTAACTGTACTCCAAGGGATGTTCAGTAACTTGGAAATTTTCTTGTATCCACCTCCTGACTTGTGCTTTTCAATAACCTTTTCGTGGAGTTGCTTCGAGTGTTCTTTTGTCTTCATGGTGGAGTTTTTGCTAGGATATTGACTCACCTGCAGTTGGACCTTCCAGATACAGGTGTATTTTTACTACAGTCATTTGAAATACCTTGACTGCACACAGGTGATCTCCACTTAACTAATTATGTGACTTCTAAAACTAATCGGCTACACCAGTGAAGATTTGGTGTGTCATATTAAAGGGGTTGAATACTTATGCAATCAATTATTTTGTTTTATTTTAGTGATTAACTTAGATCACTTTGTAGTGATCTGTTCTCACTTTGACACCAAAGAGTCTTTCTGTTGATCAGTGTCAAGAAGAAACCAAATTAAATCCACTGTGATTCAATATTGTAAAACAATAAAACATGAAAACTTCCAAGGGGGGAGAGATGAATATTTTTTTATAGGCACTGTACTTCATTTTCACAAGACTTTCTACTCCCTCAGCACTTAGAAATCTGCTATATCACCCAAAGGAACAGAAGGGGAGAAAAATAATTAGTGGAAGGCTAGTGGAGAGAAGAAGCACTGATTTGCCAGTGATTTAAATATAAAAGAGTTGTACAGTCTTCTGTGGTCTCCTGGTTCAAGTATCGTTGAGGTTTCAAACTATTATTCAAATTAATTCATTATTTTTCTAAGAATTTTTATTATCACTCTGCAAGTCAGGCAACATCAATGGAGAATGGAAAAGGAGAGAAGGAGGGAGAAATTACCATAAGCTGGAGAAATTGATGTTCATGACATCAGGTTGGAAGCTTCACAGATGGGATATGAGCTGTTGCTCCTCCAACCTGATAGTGGCCTCCCTCATCATGGCTGTAGAGGAGGCCATGGGCCGACATGTCAGAAAGGGAACAGGAAGTCAAATTGAAAAGAGTGGCCACTGTGAGATCCTGCCTTTCATTCCCTCCCTCCTCTCTTTTCCCATTCCCCATTCTGGTTTCCATCTCACCCCTTCTCTTCTCCTCACCTGCCCATCACCTCCCTCTAGTTCCCCGTCCCTTTCTCTTATTTCCATGTTCCACTCTCCTCTCCCATCAGATTCCATCTTCTTCAGTCGTTTACCATCTTCCACCTAACCCCTCCTATCTTACCTGATCTTCCCTCCGCCCCTCCTCCCAACTTCTCCCTCTCCTGGCTTCACCTATCACCTCTCTGCTTGTACTACTTTGCTTCCATACTTCATCTTATTCTGCCCCCTTCTTTTCCAGTCCTGATGAAGGATCTCGGTCTGAAATGTCAACTGTTGACTCCTCTCCATAGATGCTGCCTGACCTGCTGAGTTCCTCCAGCATTTTGTGGGTGTTTCTCTCATTTCCAGCATCAGCAGAATCTCTTGTGTTTAGCTTTACTTTACCCATTTGATTTTTCCTAGCCTACACAGGCCTTTTGTTGCTCAGATGGAGTTCAAAGCAAATATGCTCAAATCCTTTAGGTTTCATTAGGAGTTTTAGAAAATTTGGTATGTCACCCAAGACTCTTGCAAATTTCTACAGATGTACCATGGAGAGCATTCTAACTGGTTACATCATCGTCTGGTATGCAGAGGGCCACTGCACAGGATCAGAAGATAGCTGCAGACAGTTGTAAACTCAGCCAGCTCCATCATCATGGGCACTAACCTTCCCTGCATCAAGAACGTCTTCAAAATGTGACATCTCAAATTTGCAGCATTCATTATTACAAACCCCCATCACCCAGGACCATACCCTCTTCTCATTGCTACCACCTACAGGAGCCTGAAGGCACACACTCAACATTTCAGGAACAGCTCCTTCCCCTTTACCATCAGATTTCTGAATGGACGATAAATCTATAAACTCTATCTCAATATTTTTTTCTTTTTTTGCTCCCTTTTTGAGCTATTAAATTAACTTGACATACATATTTCTTATTGTCATTTATAGCTTTCCCCTCCAAGTATTGATCTGTACTGCTGCTATAAAACAACAATTTTCACAACATATGCCATTGCTATTGAAGGGTCTTGGCCCGAAACGTCGACTGTACCTCTTCCTAGAGGTGCCCCTGGCCTGCTGTGTTCACCAGCAACTTTTATGTGTGTTCCAGTGCTATTAAAGCTGTTTCTGATACTGAGTACAGGAGAACAGCAAACTGGATTCACATATACCAGGTTACAGATCACCTCTTGCACCATTATAAACATTTGTTTTAACCATATAACCATAAAACCATTTTGTCTTTTTCGTTATTGTTTTCTCTATTTACTCTAAGGTCTTGCTTTTGCGCAGTTTTTTTTCATTGCATGGTGTAATTTTATGTATAATTTGTGTAGACTGATGTCCTGTATGTTGTTGGTACCTACACACCTGTTTTTCCACTACAGGAAAGTTCCTCCACAGAGCCTGCACCTCACCATATTTGTGCACATGATAATAACTCGGTGAAGATGAGATTACAAGGTCAGTGGAAATGGTTATCATGAAATTGTGGGAATTGTTTTAAAGTCCATCAGATTTGGGGAGGGAAATAATCATCAGTTCTACTAAAAATAGGAATCGGTACATATAGTAATGTAGGGAGTTTTAACTCTTCTCTGAAATGACCAAAAATAACCATGATCACAATAATTAAAGGATCTCGGCCCAAAATATTGACAGTTTATTCCTCCCAATAGATGCTACCTGACCTGCTGAATTCCTCACATATTTTGTGTGTGCTGTTAAGGGAAACTAGCTTGTCCCATTTCCTGATTCAAGTTGCAGACAAAATTATTGAAATTTCTGTGTACTTTTCCCACTGATTGTTCTCCACTTTGAGTAGCCATTATTTAGTGAAGGTCTTCACTTCATTTTTGAGTCACAACAGCACTTTATGTGCATTGCTCAAAAATTACTGCGCAGTTTAATTGCTATCCCTGATGCACAATTAATTATGGCCTTGCCAATAACGTGCCACCGCAGCGTAGCAGTGAGTGTGGCAGTGTTACAGCTCGGGGTGTCAAAGTCCCGAGTTCAATTCCGGCATCCTCTGGATGAAATTTTATACATCCTTCCCACAGAATGTGTTGATTTCATCAGTGCTCTGGTTTCCTCTGGGTTCTCTGGTTTCCTCCCTCAGTCTAAAGACGTACCGGTTAGTAAGTTAATTGGTCATTGTAAATCGTCCTGTTAGGGTTAGAGTTAAATTGATGAGTTGCTGAGAGATGCAGCTCAATGGGCCAGAAGGGCCTGTTCTGCAGTGTCTCTCTAAAGAAAAATAAAATACAAACAATGAATCAAAATAAATTGTTTTTCTTTCATCCGGTGCTCTGTTCAGCCTATTTTTTAAAAGTTAACTCATTGGACACTACAATGCTTGGGTTTCAGTTTCATGTCCTTTCATAAAGATCTCCATCAAGTAATTTCTCATTCTTTCAACCCCCTCCCCCCCGAGAACCATGGCCTTTGGGGCATCATCCTACTTTAGCCAACAGTAGTTTAATTGTTCCTTGAGGTTGTTATACCCGAGGGTGGGTGATAATGAGGACAAGCTCCCACTACCTATTAAATACTACCAATGGCGGGCGCCTCAAATAGCCGCTGACAACCAAGTCCAGCTCCTGGACTTCATGTGTGGCAATAGACAATAGACAGTCAGTGCAGGAGTAGGCCATTCAGCCCTTCGAGCCAGCACCACCATTCACTGTGATCATGACTGGTCATCCAAAACCAGTATCCTTTTCCTGCCTTTTCCCCATATCCCCTCACTCCGCTATCTTTAAGAGCTCTATCTAACTCTTTTTTGAAAGAATCCAGAGAGTTGGCCTCCACTGCCTTCTGCATTCCACAGAACCACAACCCTCTGTGTGAAAAAGTTCTTCCTCGACTCTGCTCTAAATTGTCTACCCCTTATTCTTAAACTGTGGCCTTTGGTTCTGGACTCCCCCAACTCCCCTAGTGGCCTAGCTACTATGCCCGGATGAACTGTTCCTACTGTCAGAAGAAGGAGCAAAGGCAGGTAACTGGCGCCTTAAGACCAGTCACTTCAGGCAGATGGGGCTCAGCAGCTGTGGTTGGCAGCTCAGCTAGGAGAAGGAGAACCTCCGCTGCCTCGTGGCTATACCTACTCGTGGGGAAGGCTTCGGGAGTAAACCCGGGGGGCAAAATCCGGAGCTGGAGTCACTCAGGCTGTCCTACATTGAGTTCAATGCTGACTGGCAACTCCTGTGATGCTGCTGGTACCAAACTGTATCAGTCTCTGATGTTCCTTTGGGTTCATCAGATGTGCGGAGAGGGGGAGCTTGCTACATGGGCAACAGCTTGCTCTCCATATTGTATCACCCAGGCTTGTCTATCTAGACAGCTAGGACACAACATACGTGGTCAACCCTGACTGACAAAGGCCTCACTCACTCAGTCTAATTGTCCTTATCAATATCAAGAATCTAACTTACAACTAAAAATTGTGCATCCTAGTATCGAACACAAAAATGTGAGCAGTTTTGGGCCCCTATGTTAGAAAAGATGAGAGGTCCAGAAGAAGGAGTCTGAGAATGAAAGGGTTATTGTATGAGGAGCCTTTGATGGCTCTGGGCCTGTACTCACTGGAGTTCAGAATAATAAGAGAGGATCTCCATGAAGCTTATCAAATATTGAAAGGCCTAGATAGAGTGGATGTGGGGAGGGTATTTCCTGTAGTGGTGCAGATTCGCACCAGAGGTTACAACGTCAGAATAAAGAGGCATCCATTTGGAATAGAGCTAAGGAGGAATTTCTTTAGCCAGAAAGTGGTGGAACTGTGGAATTCATAGCCACAGATGGCTGTAGAGGCTATTAGTCATTAGTATAATTAAAGCAGACGTTGATAACTTCTTGATCAGTAAAGGTATCAATGGTTACAGAGAAGGTAGGAGAATGGGGTTGAGAGGGTGTCATGGAAACATTAACTAGGAACACCAGAGTGACTTCGAGTTTTGTTTTAAGAGTTTATTAACATGATATCATGGAGAGTCTGCAGCAGTCTCCACTGCCACCAGAACTCTGATTTTTAAGTTGTACAGAGCTCATATTTATACAGCAAGACAAACAACTTCACATAACTTTGTTTGGCATCCCACACTCAGTACAAGATCTATCATTTAAAAGACGTCAATTATTCCCTCAGTGCAAGTCTAACAGTCCTCTTTGTCCCCTGTTATCAGGGGTTATAACTTACCCCCAGACGCATCCTCCCTCCTGGTTCCAGGGGCTGAGTATCTTATTAATTAGAGTTCCTGGTACTGCGCTTATCATCCAAGGCTATTCTCGCCACACATCAGCAGTCTTAAGCCCAGCTGTCCCAGAATGGTCAAGTATCCCATCAGGCACTAGTTTTAACCATTTCTACCACAGAGGGATAATAAATCAACCATGATGGAATGGCGGAGCAGACTCAATGGACCAAAAGGCCTAATTCTGTTCCTATATCTCATGGTCTTACAATATTAAATTATGGTCGAACCAAGATTTTATAGAGCTGCAACATTACCACACAGCTCTTTAACTCAATCCTCTTCGAGTACTGGATACCAACAAACGATATACCTTCTTAACCACCCTGTCAGCTTGTGCAACAACTTTGAGGGATCTATGGGTGAGGACCCCAAGACCCCTCTGTTCCTCCACACTGCCATTAACCCTGTATTCTGTCTTCATGTTCGACCTTCCAAAGGAAATCGCTTCGCACTTTTCCAGACTGACTCTGTCTGCCACTTCTCAGCCCAGCTCTATATCCTGTCAGTGTCCCATTGTAACCTAGGACAACATTTTACACCAAGGGTTCCTATTCTTTTTATGCCATGGATCAATGCTATCCGGCAAGGATGGGAATCCATGTTCTACAAACGTACAAATGTCCACAACTCCACCAATTTTTATGTCATCTGCAAACTTGCTAATACACCCTTCGACTTTCTCACCCAGGTCACAAAGAGCAGGGGTCCCACAACAGACCCCTGCAGTCACCACTGGTCACCGTCTTCCAGAATACGCTCCATCTAATACCACTCTCTGCCTTCTGTTGTTGCGTCTCTCCGTGCATTGTGGCATACCAGGTGGCAACATTACCATTTATTTAGCATTTGTCTGTTTTTTTTTTAAATGAGGCCTTCTTGCTAGCTCGACACTCAAGCCAGCACAGATGGAAAGCATGCAAGGAGCCAGCCGGATTCGGACCTGGGACAACTCGCCTCAAAGTCCAGTGCAGATGCCACTACGCCACCAGCTAGCTCTGCCTTCTGTGGGTAATCTAATTCTGAATCCATGCAGCCAAGTTTCCAAGGATCCATTTCCATTCATCTTTCATTTTCACATATCTATTGAAGCTTGTCTGTTCGTGTTAGACTGCTCTCGTTTTTTACCCTCCTTTGGTAGCCCTCTACTGAATTCTGAACATCTTCCAATTCTCAACCCTATTGCTTTTTTATTCTTGCAGTTTTTTTGTCTTTCAATTTGATTGCATGCCACCTTTAACTTCCCTTGATACCCATCACTGGAGCACAGTTCTGGTTTAATTTTTAGGCAATAAAAAACTAAAAAGCAATATAAGTGAGTTGTAAGTTATGCAGGCATTCTTTAAATGTTACCCATTCCTTATTTACTGCTAGGGTTTTTAACATAAATTCCCAATCCACCATGGCCAGTTTGCACCTCATGTCTTGGCATTTTGTTTTATTCAGCTTATAGATACTAGTTTCCAATTGAAATAAACTCTATAATTTTATAACCTCCCAGAACCATACTGCAATCGAGAGTCAAAGAGCACTGCAATACAGAAACAAGCCCTTCAGCCCATCTACTCAGTACTGAACTACTATTCTGCCTAGTGCCATCGACCTGAAACCAGACCATAGCCTCCATATTCCAAACTTACCCGAACTTCTCTTAGACGTTGAAATCAAGCCCACATCACCACTTGCACTCTCACCACCCTCTGAGTAAAGAAGTTTCCCCTCATGTTCCCCTTAAACATTTCACCTTTCACCCTTAACCCATGACCTCTAGTTCCAGTCTCACCCAACCTCAGTGTAAAACGCCTGCTTGCATTTACTGCATATATACCCCTCATGATTTTGTACAGCTCTGTCAATTCGCTCCTCATTCTCCTACACTCCAGGGAATAAGTTCCTAGCCTTGTCAACCTTTCCCTCTAACCCAGGCCCTCAATTCCTGGCAACATTCTTTGCACTCCTTCACTTGTACTGACATCTTTCCAGTAGGTAGGCGACCAAAACTGCACACAACACTCCAAACTAGGCCTCACCAATGCCTTATACAACTTCAACATAACATCTAATCTCCTGTACTCAGCTCTTTGATCTATGAAGCCCACTGCGCCATAAATCAAATTTATTTGACATTTTGTAACACTGTCATCTTGACTTCCTTTGTATTAAACAGAAACCCTTCAGTCTGCCACAAATAGTTATGTTTGAAATGCACTTGTAAGAGTCAAGCCTCCTTATGTGAACAGTAAATAATGCCACAGATTTCAAGTGAAAACTAATTTCCAACCATTCAAGTAACTGTTGCATAACCTCTCGACTTTGATTACCATGTTTTGTGGTTGGGATGTTCTCTCTGTTCTTTCCATGCACATCCTGCCCGTCCTCCCCCACCCCAACACAATGAATTCCATGCCTCTCAAATACCAGTCGGGCATATAGAAAACCTACAAACCCCTTTGATAGCCCCAGTGCCATTCCTATACAGTATCAGCGTTACCTAATAAAATGAGTCGGTTAACATTCATCAGACACACACTTACTAATCTCCCACCTTCCACTGATGTCAGAATCAGATTTATTATCAGCGGCATATCTCATGAAATTCAATGTTTTGTGGCAGCAGTACAGTGCAGGAAGCAAAAAAAAAAAATCACTATAAGTCACAATACAAAATATATAAAAGGTAAGTAGTGCAAAAAGAGAACAAAATGGTGAGATAGTGTACACGGGTTCATGGATCGTCCAGAAATCTTATGGCAGAGGGGAAGAAACTGTTCCTAAGATGTTGAGTGTGTTCCTGTCTCATCCCTGATGGTAGTAATGAGAAGAGGGCATGTCCTGGATGGTGAGGGTCCTTAATGATGGATACCGTCTCCTTGAGGCATCCCCTTTCTGAAGTTGTCCTCGATGGTTTGGAGGCTAGTGCCCATGATGCAGTTGGCTGAGTTTGCAATCCTCAGCAGCTTTTTCCGATCCTGTGCTGTGGCCCCTCCGTACCAGGCAGTAATGTAACCAGTCAGAGTGCTCTCCGCAGCACATCTGTAGAAGTCTGCAAATGTCCTTGGTGACATACCAATTTTCCTCAAGGTCACGTGTTCACTAAGTGCTTAAATATCTGCTTAATTGTCCTTTGTCAGCAACTTGCCTTTGTTTTTATTAATGTGTGTTCCCTCTATAGCAGGGGTCCCCAACCTTTTTTGCACTGCGGACCGGTTTAATATTGACAATATTCTTGCGGACTGGCCAACCCGGGGGTGGGGGGGGGGGGGCGCGGTCAGCGGACAAGAGTAGCAGTCAAATACGTTGTGTTTAACCAGAAAAGACTACAATGACCATGAAGCCTTGTGCGGGCACCAGTGCGCATGCGTGTACCAGCCGATTTTTTTCTGCAAATCGCTTTTGGCGATTCTGGTCAGGGGGAGGGGTTAATCACAACCGGAATATAGGTGATAAGTGGCTAATACAGTCAATTTCGTTTCTAAAATGATTTATCTAATGAATTTAATATTAAACACACAGCACATATTTTCCTCGCATGAATATAGCGATAAGTCAATTATCAGGGGAGGACAGGGGAGCTTGAAGTAAGTGTTGAACAAACTTCCAGTAGAAGTGGTAGAGGCAGGTTCGATATTGTCATTTAAAGAAAAATTGGACAGGTATATGGACAGGAAAGGAATGGAGGGTTATGGGCTGAGTGCAGGTCGGTGGGACTAGGTGAGAGTAGCGTTCGGCACAGACTAGAAGGGGCAAGATCGCCTGTTTCCGTGCTGTAATTGTTATATGGTTATATAAGTAAGTCAATAGGATCATAGCATTTTAAGTAACGTTTGGATATTAAACACACATGGTGCATATTTTCCTCGTATGAACATATAAAATCATTGCAACACACCAATATCGCTGAATTAGTGGGAGCCCTGGGCTTGTTTTCCTGCAACAAGACGGTCCTATCAAGGGGTGATGGGAGACAGCGATACTCGAAGGAGGTTCCTTATGTCCAGTCTGTTCCGCAGTTTAGTTTTCGTTGCATTCATTGCAGAAAACTCCGCTTCGCAGAAAAATGTTGGAAATGAAAGCAACGTTTTCAGTGCTTTCGTGTCTGTCTCAGGATAATTAGCCTTGACTTTGATCCAGAATGCCAGCAGAGAAGTTATATCAAACATACTTTTCAGCCCGCCGTCATTTGCAAGCTCGAGGAGTTGATCTCCTTCTCACGCTGACATGGATGACACGTGGGTAATGACCTCGCGTAAATTCAAGCTCAACAGTGGGCGTGACAGGGAATGAGGAAAGGTGCAGCTGACTCCTATCGTCTCCTCACGGCCCAGTAGCGCGTGCTTTGCGGCCCGGTACCGGTCCATGGCCTGGTGGTTGGGGACCGTTGCTCTATAGTATCTCCCTTGATTTTAATATGGACAGAAAATCATCTTGGTTACGGCTATATCCCAAATGTCGACATCTTCTTTGCTTTACGGATAAGAGAGGTGATAAAAATTTTTTACAGACAAATTGAAAGTAATTTATTTTAATCAGTAGTGACAAGAAAAAGTAATTGGTTAATAATTACCAGTCTTTTTTTTACTCTGAAATAGAAGATGACTTATTGAAGGTAACCAACAAAACCATATCCATGCTGGTCTCCTAGAAAAGCATTTTAATCATCTGGAAGACTTGTATCTTCTACATATTCAGTCCCTTACTACCGTTACGGAAGTCAAGTTAAATTTTAAGATCTGTGACCATCATTCAGATCCCTCGATAATTTGAACACCTTATACTTTTGGTAGATGAAAAAGGGGAAAATGTATTCAATACATTTACAGGCATGCATACCGACCACAAGTAACCCTTACTCTGGCATCCCACTGTCACAGCTGGCTGAAGAACACAAAATTTTAACCTACCTTTTAAAAAACAGACAAGATCTTTAGAAACTGGAGAAGATCTGACAAGTCCTACTTGTTTTCAGAATAATAAATGGACTAAAAGGGTGTTCTGCTAACTTCTCCAGAGAGCTGGGAGAGTCGCAAGATTAGCTTTGAAAATTACCACATCACATCCACTTTTACAGATTGGAAGCCTGAAATTTAAAAGTTCTATTGTATGCCACTCTGAAAAAAAAACTCTTTTCTTAATCAAGGTGCATTTCAATTAAATATTCTACCCATTTTTTTTTCTTGGAAGCGCTATTGAGCTAAGGTCTGATTCAAAAAAAAATTTTTGAAGAAGCAACGAAAAAATTTGTTTCCATTCTGACTCCTGCCTGATAGAGTTAAATTTTGACTGTGCCTTCATTAGGGGTTCATAGCAAATACATTCACTCATACTTTAACCAATAATTATTATGCACAGATAAGTATCATTAGTCAACTGTGACTGCTGTTAGAATGCTGGATATATTATCACACCACAGACTAGCTACCATATGAAGAGAAAATGACATGCAGGGAACACTATTAGAAAACTGTTTACAATATGTTTCCGGTCTCTGGTTCATGTAAATTTGTTTTCTATTGCCAGATTCTTATTGCTTCAGAGCCTGTTTTCGGAACCAGAAACACAAGAGTTTCTGCAGATGCTGTAAAATAAATCTAGAGCAACACACATGGTGGTGTAGTGGTTAGCACGACGTCATTACAACTTGGGGCGTCAGAGCTTGGAGTTACAGAGTCGTAGAAAAGTACAGCACAGAAACAGCCCCTTCAGTCCATCTAGTCTGTGCCAAACCATCAAAAGTAGCCGCTATTATGGATTTCCCACCACCCAGCACTAATAAGAAACCACAGAAGATTTTAGGCGTGGTGAATTTCTATCACCGCTTCATTCTACGAGATACCAAAATTATGTCCCCCTGTATGGTGTTCTTAAAGGCAATATCCCTAATGAAGTGCTTGACTGGTCAGCGGACATGATAAAACCAAACAAACTCTTTCCAACATGATCCTACTGCCGCACCTGCTCCCCAATGCACCCATAACATTTACTACTGACGCTTCATACTGTGCTGGGGGTGCTGTGCACGAACAGTTGGTCGGAGGCGTGTGGCGGCTGCCACTTGCCTTCTTCAGCCAGCAGCTCCGTCCCCCCGATAGGAAGTACAACACGTCTGACCGTGAGCTTCTTGCTGTCCGACATTTTTGTTTTCCTCTAGACGGTCACCATTTCACAACGTTCGTTGACCACAAACCTCCTGTGCATGCGATGGCCAAAATATCAGACCCTTGGTCTGCATGGTTCACAACTGATATACAACATATCAAAGGGTAAAGTAATGTTGTAGCTGATTGCCTCTCACGGCCAACCACTGAGGCCACACACAGAGGGGTTGATTACTCCAGCATGGCAGTCGACAAAGCTACTGACTCAGAGGTCCAAGCTTACCGAACAGAGGTTGCGGGCCGGCGGTTGGCTGACATTAAGTTTGGGCAAGCTGGAGCTTCTCTCCTGTGCGACCAGTTTCCCTCACACTATAGTGCCCGCAAACTGATCCTGGGGGAAATTGGTTTTTGTTACAGTTGCACCATAAATAATGAATAGTAATAGAACCATAAATAGTTAAATAGTAATATGTAAATTATGCCAGTAAATTATGAAATAAGTCCAGGACCAGCCTATCGGCTTAGGGTGTCTGACTCTCCAAGGGAGGAATTGTAAAGTTTGATGGCCACAGGCAGGAATGACTTCCTATGACGCTCGGTGCTGCACCTCAGTGGAATGAGCCTCTGGCTGAATGTACTCCTGTGCCCACCCAGTACATTATGTAGTGGATGGGAGACATTGACCAAGATGGCATGCAACTTAGACAGCATCCTCTTTTCAGACACCACCGTGAGAGAGTCCAGTTCCATCCCCACATCACTGGCCTTACAAATGAGTTTGTTGATTTTGTTGGTGTCTGCTACCCTCAGCCTGCTGCCCCAGCACACAATAGCAAACATGATAGCACTGGCCACCACAGACTCGTAGAACATCCTCAGCATCGTCCGGCAGATGTTAAAGGACCTCAGTCTCCTCAGGAAATAGAAACGGCTCTGACCCTTCTTATAGACAGCCTCAGTGTTCTTTGACCAGTCCAGTTTATTGTCAATTTGTATCCCCAGGTATTTGTAATCTTCCACCGTGTCCACAATGACCCCCTGGATGGAAACAGGGGTCACCGGTACCTTAGCTCTTCTCAGGTCTACCACCAGCTCCTTAGTCTTTTTCACATTAAGCTGCAGATAATTCTGCTCACACCATGTGACAAAGTTTCCTACCGTAGCCCTGTACTCAACCTCATCTCCCTTGCTGATGCATCCAACTATGGCAGGGTCATCTGAAAGCTTCTGAAGATGACAAGACTCTGTGCAGTAGTTGAAGTCTGAGGTGTAAATGGTGAAGAGAAAGGGAGACAAGACAGTCCGCTGTGGAGCCCCAGTGCTGCTGATCACTCTGTCGGATACACAGTGTTGCAAGCACACGTACTGTGGTCTGCCAGTCAGGTAATCAAGAATCTATGAAACCAGGGAAGCA
The DNA here is from genome assembly GCF_030028105.1 of Mobula birostris. Lineage (NCBI taxonomy): Eukaryota > Metazoa > Chordata > Chondrichthyes > Myliobatiformes > Myliobatidae > Mobula > Mobula birostris. The sequence goes on along the minus strand of NC_092371.1, from coordinate 101,313,814 downwards.
TCCACCTGCATCGCTGTCAGCTTCTCCCCCAGCAGAGCAGGGCAGATGGTGTTGAACACACTGGAGAGGTCAAACAACATGACCCTCATAGTGCTCGCTGGCTTGTCCAGGTGGGTGTAGACACGGTTCAGCAGGTAGACGATGCAATCCTCAACTCCTAGTCGGGGCTAGTAGGCGAACTGGAGGGGATCTAAGTGTGGCCTGACCATAGGCCGGAGCAGCTCCAGAACAAGTGTCTCCAGGGTCTTCATGATGTGGAAGATCAATGCCACCAGTCTGTAGTCATTGAGGCCAATGAGGTGCGGTGTCTTCAGCACAGGGACGAGGCAGGACATCTTCCACAGTACAGGACCCCTCCGGAGCCTCAGGCTCAGGCTGAATACATGGCGAAGTACTCCACATAGCTGAGGGGCACAGGCTTTGAGCACTCTGGTACTGACACCATCCGGTCCTGCAACCTTGCTTGGGTTGAGACGTTTCAGCTGGCACGTGTTTATTTCGGCTTTCTTCTTAAAGATGTGTTGTGTGCCTCCCGGCTACCACTGCATTCTCCGCGAATCGTTATCTGTCCGCGGCCTGGGGGTGGGGGTGGTGGGATACTGGGGTGTCATCTCATCTTCTGTTTCCATTAGGGGAGGCAGCTCATCTTCTTCTATCTCTGCCTGCCTCGATGTCGAAGGTCGGGGTTCGTCGTCTGCTGTGGCTGATACGGAAGGCTTGCTTGACTGCTTAGCCTCACGCATTTCTCTATCATACAGTTCTTTGTAAGCACTCAAACCTCCTGCAAATATGCCCTAAACCGACAACACACATCAAAGTTGCTGGTGAACGCAGCAGGCCAGGCAGCATCCCTAGGAAGAGGTGCAGTTGACGTTTCAGGACGAGACCCTTCGTCAGGACTAACTGAAGGAAGAGTGAGTAAGAGATTTGAAAGTTGGAGGGGGAGGGGGAGATCCAAAATGATAGGAGAAGACAGGAGGGGGAGGGATGGAGCCAGGAGCTGGACAGGTGATTGGCAAAAGGGATACGAGAGGATCATGGGACAGGAGGTCCGGGAAGAAAGACAAGGTCGGGGGGACCCAGAGGATGGGTGAGGGGTATACTCAGAGGGACAGAGAGAGAAAAAGGAGAGTGAGAGAAAGAATGTGTGTATAAAAATAAGTAACAGATGGGGTACGAGGGGGAGGTGGGGCATTAGCGGAAGTTAGAGAAGTCGATGTTCATGCCATCAGGTTGGAGGCTACCCAGACGGAATATAAGGTGTTGTTCCTCCAACCTGAGTGTGGCTTCATCTTTACAGCAGAGGAGGCCGTGGATAGACATGTCAGAATGGAAATGGGATGTGGAATTAAAATGTGTGGCCACTGGGAGATCCTGCTTTCTCTGACGGACAGAGCGTAGGTGTTCAGCAAAGCGGTCTCCCAGTCCGCATCAGGTCTCGCCAATATATAGGTCGCATCGGGAGCACCGGACGCGGTATATCACCCCAGCCGACTCACAGGTGAAGTGTCGCCTCACCTGGAAGGACCGTTTGGGGCCCTGAATTGTGGTAAGGGAAGAAGTGTAAGGGCATGTGTAGCACTTGTTCTGCTTACACGGATAAGTGCCAGGAGGGAGATCAGTGGGGAGGGATGGGGGGGACGAATGGACAAGGGAGTCGCGTAGGGAGCGATCCCTGCGGAAAGTAGAGAGAGTGGGGGAGGGAAAGATGTGCTTAGTGGTGGGATCCCGTTGGAGGTGGCAGAAGTTACGGAGAATAATATGTTGGACCCAGAGGCTGGTGGGGTGATAGGTGAGGACAAGGGGAACCCTATTCCTAGTGGGGTGGCGGGAGGATGGAGTGAGAGCAGACGTACGTGAAATGGGGGAGATGCGTTTAAGAGCAGAGTTGATAGTGGAGGAAGGGAAGCCCCTTTCTTTAAAAAAGGAGGACATCTCCCTCATCCTAGAATGAAAAGCCTCATCCTGAGAGCAGATGCGGCGGAGACAGAGGAATTGCGAGAAGGGGATGACGTTTTTGCATGAGACAAGGTGAGAAGAGGAATAGTCCAGATAGCTGTGAGAGTCAGTAGGCTTATAGTAGACATCAGTGGATAAGCAGTCTCCAGAGACAGAGACAGAAAGATCTAGAAAGGGGAGGGAGGTGTTGGAAATGGACCAGGTAAACTTGAGGGCAGTGTGAAAGTTGGAGGCAAAATTAATAAAGTCAACGAGCTCTGCATGCATGCAGGAAGCAGCGCCAATGCAGTTGTCGATGTAGCGAAGGAAAAGTGGGGGACAGATACCAGAATAGGCACGGAACATAGATTGTTCCACAAACCCAACAAAAAGGCAGGCATAGCTAGGACCCATACGGGTGCCCATAGTTACACCTTTAGTTTGGAGGAAGTGGGAGGAGCCAAAGGAGAAATTATTAAGAGTAAGGACTAATTCCGCTAGACGGAGCAGAGTGGTGGTAGAGGGGAACTGATTAGGTCTGGAATCCAAAAAGAAGCGTAGAGTTTTGAGACCTTCCTGATAGGGGATGGAAATATATAGGGACTGGACATCCATGGTGAAAATAAAGCGGTGGGGGCCAGGGAACTTAAAATCATCGAAAAGTTTAAGAGCGTGAGAAGTGTCACGAACATAGGTAGGAAGGGATTGAACAAGGGGGGATAAAACCGTGTCGAGGTATGCAGAAACGAGTTCGGTGGGGCAGGAGCAAGCTGAGACAATAAGTCGGCCAGGACAGGCAGGTTTGTGGATCTTGGGTAGGAGGTAGTGCTACACATGTAAGTGTAAGCGGAACAAGTGCTACACATGTAACTCTCACTCCATCCTCCCGCCACTCCACTAGGAATAGGGTTCCCTGGTCCTCACCTACCACCTCACCAGCCTCCGGGTCCAAGATATTATTCTCCGTAACTTCCGCCACCTCCAACAGGATCCCACCACTAAGCACATATTTCCCTCCCCCCCTCTCTCTGCTTTCCGCAGGGATCGCTCCCTACGCGACTCCCTTGTCCATTCCTCCTCCCCCATCCCTCCCCACTGATCTCCCTCCTGGCACTTATCCGTGTAAGCGGAACAAGTGCTACACATGTACTCCCCATCCCTAAACCAACGTACCCTTTCAAAGTTAAAGTCGTACTTTATCATTACTCATTTGGTTTCGATTGTTATCCTTTTCCTCTTCCAATTGCATCAGCTCTTCATCTATCAGTTCTTGGTCATGGGATGCCAAAACCTCTTCAACATCATCTTCATCAACTTCCACAAGCCAAACTCACTTTGTACTTACTTCGTTCACCAGGATCGAAACGCTTACTTATGTCTAGTTTTATGCTAAGTGTAACACCCTTACGAGCTCTTTTAGGCTTTTCCGATACCGTAGAACTCATCTTGCTAACGGCTGCTCACAGGCACATGTTTAAGCAATGTCGGCGAGAAGGCCATTCCGAATCCGGGGGAGAGCAGCTGCTCGGGGCACGCGCTGCTTTTTTTTTCACGCGCTGCCTTTTTTGTAACAGTGAAAACACCTTCTGTTAGCGAAAACAAGGAACTAATGTAGGTCTTTTGTAACAGTGAGGTTTTGTAAAGCGAACGTCCGAGGAGCAAGGGACACCTGTAAGTATACTATATATATATATAAAATTATTGAATGGGGCAAAAGAGAGCAAAACAAAAAAAACTGAGATAGTGTTCTTGGGTTTATTGTCCTTTCAGAAACCTGATGGTTAAGGGGAAGAAGCTGTTCCTCAAACGTTGAGTGTGTTTGTCTTCAGGTTCCTATACCTCCTCCTTCATGGTAGCAATGAAAAGAGGGCATGCCCTGGGTGATGGGGGCACTTAATGACAGATGCCACCTTTTTGAGGCATCACCCTTTCGAAGGTGTCCTGGATGCCAGGGAGGCTATGGTGGAGCTGGCTGAATTTGCAACTTTCTATAGCTGATTTTGATCCTTTGCAGTGGCCCCTCCATACCAGATGGTGATACAACCAGTTAGAATGCTCTCCATAGTACATCTGAAGAAATTTGCAAGATTCTTTGATGACATACCTAGTCTCCTCAAACTCCTAATGAAATATACTGCAGCTACTGTTGTGCCTTCTTTGTAATTGCATCAATATGTTGGGCCCAGGATAGATGTTCAGAGATATTGATACCGAGAAACTTGAAACTGCTCACACTTTCCATTGCTGATCCCTCGATGAGGACTGGTGTGCGTTCCCTTGACTTCCCCTTCCTGAAGTCGACAATCTATTCCTTGGTCTTACTGACATTGAATGCAAGGTTGTTATTCCAACACCACTCAACCAGCTGATCCATCTCACTCCTTTATGCCTCCTTATGTCCATCTGAAATTCTGCCAACAATTGTGGTGTCACTGGCAAATCTGTAGATGGTGTTTGAGTTGTGCCTAGCCTCACGGTCCACACGGAACCTCATTCCCCACCCTAAATATAGATTGTTTGCACCCCAGTACATCCCAGCTGCAAGTCGTTTAAGGGTACTGTAACTTGCATGGGATACTCAAACCTCCCAGCCCTTCATGGTAACTTCAGAAGCTATTTCAAAAACCTTCTAACTGTGATTTCCAATCCAAGCACGTGGCAAGCTCCATTTTGCATTGTATAAATGACTGAAACTTGCAGGAAATATTGCTTGCATCTGTAATACTATTTAGGTGATTCAATTGCACTCGAAAGGCATGCAATTTAAACAAATGACGTGGCCAAATGCCACGAGGAGAAAATATTAGGCTGGTGCTGAGAAATTTAGGTATGTGTGAAAGCAAACAGCAATTCAATTTGATAAGGCAGTGAGGCGACAGATCGGTTTCATTCTGGGAATACCATGCTTTACTAAAATGTTAATCTACGTTATTTGTGAAGATATAGAGAGCGCATTTTGCAAGTGCACCCTGAATCAAAGACAAGCACACTCTCTGTCAGTCTCTGCAGAAGAAATTGGATGAAAAAAAACGATAAAGATGAATTCTGAAATGGCCAAGAACACTACTTCACTATTCCTCTTTAATACTATTTACTCACAGTAACACAGTAATTTTCTGTATGTTGCAATGTATTGCTGCCACAAAACAACAAACTTCATGACATATGTCAGTGTTAATAAATCTGATTCTGATTCTGAAACAAGACGCACTAAATTCTAGAGGAAATCAAAAAGCCAGGCAGCATCTTATTGCTGCACATGTGACAAGTGCTACACCTGCCCCTACACCTCCTCCCTCACCACCAATCAGGGCCTCAGGTGAGGTGGCACTCCAAACTGCGAGTTTGTCAGAGCCATCTATTGTCTCTAGTGCTCCCGGTGAGTCCCAACGTAGATTGGGAGGGGGGGTCGCGCTTTGTTGGGCTCCTTCACTCATTCTGCCGCAAAGGGCAGAATTTCCCAGTGGCTGTCCAATTCGGTTTGGCTTCCCATTCCATCATGTCGGTCCATGACCTCCTCTACTGCCACAATGAAACCTCCCTCAGATCGGAGGAGCAACAACCCATTCCCTCTGGGTACGAACATCAATTTCTCCAACTTCCTGTAAGTTCTCCTCCCTCCTCTTCCTCTCTTTTGCCTTTCCCTTTTCTTGTTCCCCTCTCACTCTCACTCACCTGCCTATCACCACCTTCTGGTATCCCTCCACTTTCCCTTTCTCCTATGGTCCACTCTCCAATCTTATCTGATTCCTTCTTCACCACACACACATACACTCAACTGAACACAATTCCATTCTCTCTGCAACTTTTGCTCATTTCTTTCTCAATTCCCGCTAAAACATTGTTTACATTTACATCATTTATTATTATATTGTAATTTGTCCTTTACTGTGCCTATTGTCTTGGTTATTATTCATTGTACTGTCTTGCACTGTTTTGTGCACTTTATGTAGTCCCGTGTAGGCCCTAAGTCTAATGTAGTTTTGTGTTGTTTCACATAGTCTAATGTAGTTTTGTGTTGTTTCACGTAGTCTAATGTAGTTTTGTGTTGTTTCAGGAAGTCTAGTGTAGTTTTGTGTTGTTTCATGTAGCACCATGGTCCTGGAGGATTGTTATTTTGTTTTTACTGTGTACTGTACCAGCAGTTATGGTTGAAATGACAATAAAAGCAACTCGACTCGACCAGCCCTTTACCTCTTCCATCTATCCTCTCCCAACTTCTCACTTCAGCCTCTTTCCCCACCCACCCACCCACCCACCTTCACTCTCACCTATCACCTGTACTCGTACTCCTCCCTCTTCCCTTACCTTCTTATTCTGGCTTCTTCCCCATTCCTATCCAGTGCAGACGAAGCCATAAATAATAATCAACCCGTGTTGGCTTAAGTGCCTGAAAAGTGTGCGGAGATGAGGTACGTGTTCAGATTTGGATGCACTGATGACAAGTATGTCATCCAGGTAAACAGGAAGAAAATCTAAGTTTTTTAATACAGACTCCATCAGCTGTTGGATAGTCTGTGCTGCATTTTTCAGCCCAAATGGCATGTGCAGAAACTCAAAAAAGCCAGACAGGGTTATCACAGCCATTTTGGAAATGTCCTCTGAGCACACAGGCACCTGATGGAGATAACTGTGGAAAATAACTTTTCGGCTAAATGTGCTGAAAAGTCTCGGATGTGTGGGGCCAGGTTAACGATCAGGGGTGGTGGCCTCATTAAGGAATTGGTCCTCGTTAAGGATTGTGGCAACCACCATCGGAGTTCAGGACCATATGGAGGGACAAAACCCAGGGGCTATTCCTCCGGTTTACAATGTCAAGAATTCCCATGTTGGCAAACTCTGCCCTCACAGTTGCCAGCTTTTCTGGGTCCTGTCGATGCACGCAGGCATGGATCAGTGGGCCAGTTGTGGAAATGTGGTGCTCGACTCCATGTTTTCTGACTGCAGTGGAAAATGTGGGCTTGGTGAGGTTCGGGAATTTGCCCAGCAGTCAAGTAAACTCACAGTCGGTGGTGCGTGTGCTTGACAGAGTCGTTGTGGGGAGCAGGGTAACGACTCAAAGTCCTTGACATCCAATGTTTTTAAAATCAACTACATTGTTAGGCACACAAGAACCTGCACCGAGCAGAGGTCTAGCCACTTTAGACAGGACAAAGTCCCATGTGTAACGTCACCCACTGAAGCACAGCATCACCTGTGGTGTCCTGCAAGTCTGGATCTTGCTGCCGTTGGTGGCCTCCAGTGAGGTTTCATCACTCTTTGCCTTCTTATCAATAGGCAATACTGGCAGCACACTCACTTGAGCACCCGCGTCACCTTGATAGTGTCCGTAATGAACAGTAGACGTCCCTGGGAGCTGGAACCTATGGTGTTCGCTGATCTCTGATGCCCTGATGTGCTGGCACTGTCAAAGCTGCAAGGCAGTCGGCAATTCCGAGCGTTTTAACAAAGCAAGTGTGGTAGAAGCACAAACCAGGCATTGTCTGTTTTGCAGCATTAGTTCGTAGTCTGTTTCGTGTGATTATGTTGGAGGCCTCACTGGCCAGGCTTTTTGAGGCAGGGATGAGAGGAGGAGTTATGCATCTCTGCCTGGCCGAGCGTAGACTATCAGTTATTTTACAAACTTCCTATAGTCCTTCACGGGTGCACTAACAAGGGCTCTGCAAACTTGATCGGGCATTTGCTGCATGAAGAGTTCTTTAAACTAAAACAAAGATGGCGATTTCCCTGAAGAGACAGCATGTGATCCATTAGCTCTGAAGGCTTATCATCACCGAGGCTGGTAAGGAGAGCAACCATTTGGCATGCTCAGACTCTGATAGTCCAAAAGTCTGTAAAAGGTGAGTTTTCAGCGATCAATATTTATTGTGTTTAGGCGGGTGTTCTTGTAGACTCACCACTCTCGTAGCCGTGCAGTTTCCAAGTGACGGTACCACGTAGTAGAATTTGGTGTTGCCAGCGGTGATTTCTCATGGCATGAATGGGGTCTCGTCTTGTACAAACTGAGCAATGGCACTTTGCTTCCAAAACTCCAGCAGTTTCAAATCAACTGCGCTGGCCAACATGTTCAATAACTCTGGAGTCATCCTAGAGCATTGGGGTCACCAATGTAGGTTTTTGGAAATATAGTGACATGGGGCATTTTCAGTTCAGGGAAAAAAACCATAACAACTCATTTACTGTACTCTGAACGCAAAACATGGTAGTGGTACTTTATGTGATTATGTCATCATTCAGACCAGCCTCTTAAGTGAAACCCCAACTCAATGTCCGTGGTTGTGAATTCTGTATGTTTCCACCAATTATATTACCCTACAAACAGACTACAGATTCAGGCTTGTAAATCAGATGTGCTGCGGTTAAATGCTTTATTGCGGAAGGAGATTAACGGCACACAGCTGTGGACAACTTTCTCCTGATTAGGCTTTTTAATCACTGACAGACTAGCATGTGTTGCTTCTCCCTAGCCACCCTTCGGATGGCTGTAAGCCATATATTTGAATTACCGTAGTCTCGCTCATCGACTAGAGTCCTAAGCGCCGTATGGCATGAAAACACGTCCAGTGGTCCATGGATCATCAAATGCCCATTGCCAATAATCAAATTTTATTGACAATGTGGAGAGAATAAAGTGTAAATGAGTGCAAATTGCCACATTGTCAAGTACAGTAGCAGTCAGCGTAACGTTATAACAATGCTTGTGACACTTATCTAACAACACCATCAATTTACAGCCAAGCTGTATCACTAAAAAAGAAAAAAGAAAATAACTCATTTCCTCCAGATTCTAGGTCTCACTGACACACTGTGTGCAATTTATAATTGCCAATTAATCCACAAAACCTGAGTGTCTTTGGGATGGGCGAGGAAACTGGAGCACCCAGAGGAAACCCATGCAGCCACAGAGAGAATGTGAAAACTGCACGTCACCAGCACCAAGAGTCAGGATTGAACCAGGTTGTTGGTTTTACGAGACATCAGCTCTAAGAACGCTGACGTCCCCAGTAAAAAGTAATGCCAGCAGGCTGTTTGAAGAAACTTTCAGAATTTACATCCAAGATCAAGGGGTGGAATAGTAGTGTATTGGTTAGCATGACACCATGACAGCACCAACAACCCAGCTCCAATTCCCGCCACTGCCTGTAAGGCATTTTTACGCTCTTTCCGTGACCGGGTGCTTCCTCCAGGTGCTCTGGTTTTCTCCAGCATTCCAACGACGTACCAGTTAGTTGGTCACACAGGTGTAATTGGGCAGCAGGGCCTGTGACCATGCTGTATCTCTAAATCAAATGAAGGAATAGAGGGATATTGCCAGGTCAGGAAGGTGGGCATCTCAGAGAGACACGTGCAGCCAATGAATTTCCTTGATGGTAGTAGTGCATTTTATAAAAGGCTGTGGAAAGGCTAAAAGTTCTGGGACAAAGGCTTGCAGACCAATCAATAGCATGCCTTGTCTGTGGAACGTAGAAGTGTTTCTGCATCTTCACTCCACAAGGGTTACTCCCTCCTTTGCTCAATTGTAACATGGTCCATTTAGAGTGTCATATGGTGAATGCTAATAATAGTTGCTTATTTATCTCTTCATTCACAAATTCTTCATTCATTCACAAACTTGTGATCCTCTCCTCATGTCTTTCCAACAAAGAAAAACTCTGCTTCTTTGCCATACATCTTTTATCATTGCCTTATTTAATCTCTTCCACCCAATCGGGCACCGCCATTACTCCAAGATGCCAAAGCAGTCTTCAGTCTGGTCATGACTTTAAAAGCACTGTGGATGAAAAGTCAAACGTGGTTGTTGTACCATTGTCCTCACAGAAGCAAAACCAAAGTTCAAAGTAAATCGGAGTACGTATACGTCACCCTATGCCACCCTGAGATTTATTTTCTTGCGGGTATTCACCGTAGATCAAAGCAATAGAAGAGAATCAATGAAAAACTGCACAAAGACTGGCAAACAGCCGAAGTGCACCCATGGTAGTGCTACAGATCATCTTGAGCAGTTCGGTGGAAATGTCGGTCTTTGGGACACTAAATAGGTCAAGGTAAATTGACAACAATAAATCATTGACTGGCAGTTTAATTTTCTCCACTTTGTACAGATTAGTTAGTGTGGCTGATACAGAACACAAGAATGGTTTATACATTTCTTTAAACTATTGTTTAAAGGTAAGAATTATAACTTCCATTTTTCGCAATGAAACATATTATCTCTTGGTACATTGAAGACAAATGCAAAACATCTGCAATGCATTTAACCACTTGTCAAAACAAACCATTAAAATGTCAGAGACAATGATCTACCTATAAGTCCCTCAAATTCGAGAAAGTGCCTTTAAGATCCAAAATTTGGCAAGAGCATAGGCAGCAAGTGCCCCTACAGCTGGAACATCCATCCAACATTTATGGTGACAATTTTTTAAAAGAGAACATTTAGAAAAATCACCCAGGGCAAAATAAAACACATCTTAAAATTCCTTTTTGTTCATGGGATTCATCAATGGCAAAACCCATGATTATTGTCTAATCCCAATTGTCCTTCAAAAAAAGGAGGTGAGCTATGTTTGGGAATTGTTGTAGTCACTTGGGCGAAGACACTGTCACAGTGCTGGCACACTGACCAAATTAACCTGGCCAATAATATAGGAATGGTTTTAGATTTCCAAATTGGTATAGCCTGCATCAAATCAGATCGGGTTTAATATCACTGACATACACCGTCAAATTAGTTGTTCTGCAGCAGCAGTACATCGTAATACATAAAACAAAAAAACCTATGCTTTACAATAAGGAATATATTTTAAAATCAAATTAAGTAGAGCAAGAGAGCAAAAAAGTAAGAAAAATAGCGAGTCTTTGTGCATGGGTTCATTGTCCATTCAGAAATCAGATGAGAGACAGGAAGACACTGTTCCTGAAACACTGAGTGTATGTCCTTTACACACACTCCTGTACCTCCTCCTTGATGGTAGGAGAGAAATAAGAAGAGAGTATGTCCTGGGTGATAGGGGCCCATAATGATGGAGAAAGAAAAGTTGCCAACATATGTGTTTGCATGTGACAGTTATTTTGGGAAGTCGATGTGTTTTTCGGGAATTTATATGAACAATTAAAAACAGGTTGGATCAAATATTGGGTCTCGGCCTGAAACATCGACTGTGCTTCTTCCTATGGATGCAAACTGGCCTGCTGCGTTCCACCAGCACTTTGTGTGTGTTGCTTGAATTTCCAGCATCTGCAGATTTCCTCATGTTTGGCTCAGATATTTGTGGGTATGAGGCATACAATCTGTCCAGGCTCATATTTCCTTAACTTTGACAATTGTTCAAGTTGACACACATGCAGGAATGTAACTTTAAGTTGCAGAATCAGCCACAGGTCAGCGACCAACCTGCCCGTGGAACCCTGATGCAGACTACTGACCTGAATCATCGACAATTCCTTCTCATATCCCAGCGATGTTGCTCGACACGCTGAGTTCCTCCAGCAGACCATATTCTAGCATCAGTAGCCTCTCATGCCTCTCGGTCTAGCAGACTCTGCTACTTACGTGGGACTTTTGGAAGGCACATAGAAAATGCCTGAAATTAGCAAAGAAATAGTACAGAGAACACCAGAGCAGAGTACTTCCTTCGGGAGCCCATGACCATAAGACCATAAGACGTAGGAGCAGAAACACAAACAAGAGAAAATATGCAGATGCTGGAAACCCACAGCAACGCACAAAATGCCGGAGGAACTCAGCAGGCCAGGCAGCGTCTATGGAGAAGAGAAAACTGTTGACATTTCGGGCCGACGCCCTTCATCAGGACTGGAAAAAAAGATGAAAAGTCAGGACAAAAAGGTGGGGGGAGGGGAGGAAGAAGTACAAGGTGGTAAGGTGATGGGTGAAATCAGGGTGGGGGGGAGAAGAGTGAAGTAAAGAGCTGGAAAGTTGATTGGTGAAAGAGATAAAGGGCTGGAGAAGGGGAATTTGATGGGAGAGGACAGAAGACTATGGAAGAAAGGAATGGGGAAGGAGTAGCAGAAGGGGTAATGGGCAGGTGAGGAGATAAGGTGAGAGAGGGAAGCAGGAATGGGGAATTGTGAAGGGTGGGGGGAGGGGGCAATTACTGGAAGTTCGAGAAATCCATGTTCATGCCATCAGGTTGCAGACTACCCAGATGGACTACAAGGTGCTGCTCCTTCAACTCTAGTATGGCCTCATCGCGGCAGCAGAGGAGGATATGGACTGACCTACTCTCCATCTGTCAGAAAAAGCGGGATCTCCCGGTGGCCACACAATTAAATTCTGCTCCCACTCCCATTCCGACGTGTCAGTCCATGGCTTCCTCTACAGCTGGGATGAGGGCAAATATAACAATTACCATATTTGCTTTAAAAAAGTTTCAAATTAACTTCAGTTGTACAAAGCAGGGCACAAGGCATAAAAGCACTGATGGGAAATGATGTTCCAGATAACCTGTAATCACTAATTTTCCTGACAATGCAGAACTTTTCATTCATCTTGAAAGTTCTCACCCACCCTGCTCATTGACTGTTTGTCCCATTCCCATTGGGGAGCATCCATGCCAGGACCACCAGACTCAAAAACAGTTACTTTCCCTCGATTTCTCAAACTTCCAGTAATGCCTACCCCAACCCCCTCACCCATCCCCTTGTACCTCTTTCATGTTATCTCCTTGCCAGCCCATATGCTCCCTCTGGTGCTCCTTCCACCCTCCCCCCGCCCGCCACTTTTTCCTTTCCTCCAGGCCTTCTGTCTCTTTCACCAATCAACTTCCTAGCTCTTTGCTTCATCCCTCCCCGACCAAGTTTCACCTATTGCCTGGTGTTTCTCTCTTCCCTCTCCCACCTTTCAAATCTACTCCTCAGTTTTTTCTCTCCAGTCCTGCTGAAGGGTCTCAACCTGAAACATCGACTGTGCTTTTTTCAGGAACCCAGTCCTGCTGAGTTCCTCCAGCATTTTGTGTGTGTTGCTCGGATTTCCAGCATCTGCAGATTTTCTCTTGTTTGTGACTTTCCCCAAGCAGTAAGGCTGATCAGCAACTCCACCCACTAACCCATCCTACCACACCCCCAACCACCTCTAATTTATCATTTCCTATCAGTCACCTTATGCACAGACACTCCTGTGCCTAGCAACACTTTATGGAACAATGTATAATATTTTTTTGAAAGCACGACAGTCCAGCAGATAATGGTCAAATCACTGGAGATTCACACTCTGCCCTTTACTGGTAGTTTCTGCTGATCTCCAGGGGTCAGAAATTAATGATTCTTTGCGATGAAAGATAAATGGAAATCAAATAAATTTAATTAGTTGGAAGAAAAACTAAATGAAACTGAAAGGTGAAATGTTTAAGGGGAACGTGAGGGAGAGCTTCACTCAGAGGGAGGTGCAAGTGTGGAACGAGCTGCCAGCGGAAGTGGGAGATGTGGGTTTAAGGGAAATTTGAATAGGTACATGGATGGAAAGGGTGTGGAGGGCTGTGGCCCAGTTGCAAGTCGATGGAACTAGGCAGTCTCATAGCTTGGCACAGACTAGATGGGCCAAAGGGCCTGTTTGTGTGCTGTAGTGTTCTATATCTCCATGACATTATGAAGTAATCAAACATGAATGTGTACTTATGTCCCCAAATCTTAAAAAGTATACACAATTAAATTGCAATTAGACAAGAAAACCACATGTTTATGGCACTTTGATGTTTAAACAAAATTATGTACACATTGATACAACAGTACATGCTTCAAACCTCAAGTGGAACATTTTCTGCGCAATCAAAAGAATAAAGATTAAACGTTCCAAGTCCTTCTTTTGAAACTGCAAAGAGTATGCCTCAGAGCATTGCAATGTGGTTGGAATGTGCTCCTGAAGATTCATACATACTCCGTGGTCACTTTGTTATGTACACCTGTACACTTGGTCGTTAATACAAATCTCTCATCAGTTGAACACATGACAGCAATGCAATGCATTAAAACAATCAGACATGGTCAAGAGGTTCAGTTGCTGTTCAGACCAGACATCAGAATGGGGAAGAAAAGTGATCCAATTAACTTTGACTGTGGAATAATTGTTGGTGCCAGACGGGGTGGTTTGAGTGTCTCCGAGACTGCTGATCTCCCGGGATTTTCAGGCACAGTAGTCTCTAGAGTTTTTACAGAATGGTGTGGAAAGCAAAATAAAAACAACCAGTAAGCAGCAGTTCTTTGGGGAAAATGGCTTGCTAATGAGAGAGGTCAGAGGAGAATGGCCAGACTGGTTCAAGGTGACAACAACTCAAATAACCACGTGTTATGACAGTGGAGTGCAGAAGAGCATCTCTTAATGCACAACACATTGAACCTTGAAGTGGATGGGCTATAGCAATAGAAAGCATAAACAAATAATCATTGGCCACTTGGATGGAAAGACGGATAAGATTTATTCATCAGATGTACATTGAAACATACGGTGAATGCATAATTTGTGTAAAATCAAATGAATGAGGACTGTGCTGGGCAGCTCAAAACCGTCACTGTGCAATTGATGCCAACATGGCATGCCCACAACTTACTAACTACAACCGTGCGTCTTTGGAATGTGGGAGGAAAGCGGAGTGCCGTGCGGTCATGAGGAGAACGTACAAATTCCTTACAGACACCAGCAGAAATCAAAACCCAATCGGCAATCACTGGTGCTGAAAAGCGATGCCCTAACTACTACACCACCTTGCCATTGCCTTACACAATTTAACACAAGACTGCAGGTTATCCTCACACAGTCCAGGACTAGAAGGCACAGCCTCAGAATAAAGGGATATCCCTTTACAAGAGAGGAGAGGAGAAGTTTGTTTCACCGAAATCAGTGAAATTCATTGCCATGGGCAGTTGCGGAATCCAAATCACTGGGTATATTTAAAGCAGAGGTTGATAGGTTCTTAATTAGTCAGGGCATCAAAAGTTATGGGGAGAAGGCATTAGAATGGGGTTGGGAGGGATAACAAATCAGCCATGATGGAATGGCAGAGCAGACTTGATGGGCAGAATGGCCTAGTTCTGCTCCTATGTCTTATGGTCCTATGGTCCAATTTCTACAGTGCAATTATAAATTTGCTGATTTGTTTTAACTGCAATAGAATTTTTTTTTTAATTCTCCCATTTATTGTTCTGCATTTCTATTAGGATAAACTGGTAAAGGCAATATTACAACCAACACACAATAAAATGCTGAAGGAACTCATTCTGGCTTTTCCCCGCTTTCTTTCCAGTCCTGATAAAAGAGTCTCAGGTGAAAACATTGACAGTTTATTCTCCTCCTGCCTAACCTGCTGAGCTCCTCCAGCATTTTAGACCATTAGACCTTATGACATAAGACGTAGGAGCAGAATTAGACTACTATTGTATCTGCTCTGCCACTCAGAAATGGCTGATTTATTTTTCCTCTCAACCTCATTCTGTATGTGTTGCTCAAGATTTCTAGCCTCTACCTTCCCGTCACCTGGTCTCACCTATCATCTGCCAGCTTGTAGTCCTTCCACCACCCTCCTCACCACCTTCCTACTCTGGCTTCTTCCCCCTTCCTTTCCGGTCCCGATGAAGGGTCGTGGACCGAAACATCGACTGTTTATTCCCGTCCATAGATGCTGCCTGAACTGCTGAGTTCCTTCAGCATTTTGTGTGTGTTGCTCTGGATCTCCAGTATCTGCAGAACCTCTTGCACCTCTGGTGCTATAATCTGCAGAAGCTATGTTGCTGCTAACAGTTTCTGCAAACAAGGTTTGATTCTGACCTCCAAGGCTGTCTAAGTGGTGTTGGCAACCACCAACCAGGACATGCCCTCTTCTCATTGCTACCATCAGAGAAGAGATACAAGATAGACACAGAATGATTCAGGAATATCTCCTTCCCCTCCACCATCAGATTTTTGAATGGACAATACCTCACTATTTTTGCTTTCTTTTTGCACCACTTATTTAATATTTTTATATATATATTTATAATTTTCAAACATATATCAGTGATAATAAAGGCATCCGTTAGTCTTGCGAGACCATGGATCTGTGCCTGGAAAGTCTTCACTCTCCAGGGCACAGGCCTGGGCAAGGTTGTATGGAAGACCGGCAGTTGCCCATGCTGCAAGTCACCCTTCTCCACGACACCAATGTTGTCCAAGGGAAGGGCATTAGGACCCATACAGCTTGGCACCAGTGTTGTTGCAGAGCAATGTGTGGTTAAGTGCCTTGCTCAAGGACACAACACGTTCCCTCAGCTGGGGCTCGAACTCACGACCTTCAGGTAGCTAGTCCAATGCCTTAACCACTTGGCCACATGCCCACACATCAGTGGTAATAAACCTCAACAAATAAGTACATTGAATAAACCTCAGGGTAGTACATGGAGACATGTATCTGCTTCAATAATAAATTGACTTTGAACTTTAAATGGAGAGGGGAAGCACTGATTCACCAGTGATTTAAATAAAATGAGTTGTACAATCTTCCTTGGTCTCCCGGTGCCGGTATTGTTGGGGTTTCAAACTCTTACTCAGATGAGTTCATTGCTTTTCTAAGTATTTGTAGTTTCACAGTGCAAGTGAGGCAGCATCTATGGAGGAGAATGGAAAAGGACAGAAGAACCTGAGTGTGGTCTCATCATGGCAGTAGAGGAGGCCATGGACAGATGTCATAATGGGAAAGGGAAGTCAAAATGAAATGGGTGGTCACCAGGAGATCCTGCCTTTTGCTTCCTCCCTCCTCTTTTTTGTCATTCCCTCCTCATTCTGATTCCCCTCTCACCCCTTCTCTTCTCTCCTGCTCATCACCCTCCTCTGGCTCCCCTCTTCCTTCCATTTCTCCCATGGTCCATTCTACTTGCCCATCAGATTCTTTCTTCTTCAGCCCTTTACCTCTTTCACCTCTCATCTCCCAGCTTCTCGCTTCATTCCCTCTCCCCCACCCATTCACCTCTCCTGGCCTCATCTATCATCTGCCAGCTTGTAATCCTTCCCACCTTCGTATTCTGCCCAGTGTGAACTTTGAACCCAATTCTGATTACATTCGCAACTACTTCAGGATATTTATTTGGCAGCGATCAAAAATGGCAGTTCCTTATACTGGTGATCAACGGCTGATTTAGGTCACAATTAAGGAGGAACAACATCTGCAATAAATCCCTGTGCAATCTACAATTTTAGAGCAAATTCTTGGCATGGAGTCCAATTTGGCCATCGTATGGTAGGAAAATGAAGGACTGCCCGATGAAATGACTCCCACTGAAACTGCTACTGTACAGAACACAGAGGCATTGTCTGAAAATAAACATTACAAATTACTCTTAAAAGCGGCTAACAAGAAAAGGTCATTTATTCAAAGCATATTTGCTCATTATGTGTCGAGCCACAGGAGATTAGAAAGGTCTGAAATGAATACTTCTCGTGTATTTACCAGGAAGGTAGTAATGCAAGCTAGGGGGACTCATGGAAGAGAACAGTGATTTTTTAAAACATATCCACATCAATAAACAAAGAGAAGCTGGCAGTCATAAAAGCAGATAAAAAGAGAAGGCGGAGTTGTACACTCAGTGCTTATGTGGGAATGCTGTTCTTGGACTACAGCTCAGCATTCAACACCATGATAACCTCCAGGCTCAAAAAGAAGCTCAGAACCTTGGCTTTCACCCTGCCTTGTGCAGCCGGATCATGGACTTTCTGTCAGATCGCCGGCAGGTAGTAAGAGTGGGCTTCTTCACTCCTGCCCCTCTGACCCTCAACATAGGTGCCCCTCAGGGCTGTGTACTTAGCCCCCTCCTTTACTCCCTGTATACCCTTGACTGTGTTGCCACCAACAGCTCCGATCTAATTAAATTTGCTTATGATTCTACACTGATTGGCCTAATCTCAAATAATAACAAGGCAGCCTACAGAGAAGTCCCAGACACAGTGGTGTCAAGAAAACAACCTCTCCATCAAAGTCGCAAAAACAAAGGAGCTGGTTGTGGACTACGGAAGGAATGGAGACAGGCTCACCCCTATTGACATTAATGGATCTGGGCTTTAAGTTCCTCAGCATAAACATCACCGAGGATCTCTGTTGGTCTGTACATATCAGCTGTCTGGAGAAAAAGGCACCACAGCGTCTCCTTCACCTCAGACGGTTGAAGAAGTTTTGTACGGCCCCACAAATCCTAAGAACTTTCTACAGGGGCACAGTTGAGAGCATCCTGACTGGCTGCATCACTGCCTGGTATGGGAACTGTACATCCCTCAGTCACAGGACTCTGCAGAGAGTGCTGCGGACAGCCTGGCTCATCTGTAGATGTGAACTTCCCACTATTCAGGACATGTACAAAGACAGGTGTGTAAAAAGGGTCCGAAGGATCATTGGGGACCCGAGTCACCCCAACCACAAACTGTTCCAGCTGCTACCATCCGGGAAATGGTACCGCAGCATAAAAGCCAGGACCAACAGGCTCCCGGACAGCTTCTTCCAGCAGGCCATCAGACTGCTTAACTCATGTTGACACAACTCTATTTCTAAGTTATATTAATTATCCTGTTGTACGTACTATTTATTATAAATTGCACATTGCACATTTAGATGGAGACATAAAGTAAAGATTTTTACTCCTCATGTACATGAAGGATGTAAGTAATAAAGTCAATTCAATTCAATCAGTCCCAAAGGCACAACCTTCTCCATCATTGAAGACAACTTCAGGAAGCCAGGCCTCAACAAGGCAGCTTCCATCATTAAGGACCCTCATAACCCAGGACATGCCCTCTTCTCATTACCATCATCAGGTAGGAAGTACAGGAGCCTGAAGACACTCACTCAACACTTCAGAAAGAGCTTCTCAAGATTTCTGAATGGTCCACGAATCCATGAACACCACCTCACTTTTATGCGTTCTTTTTTTCGCCTCTTACTCATTTGTATGTATTTCTTATTGCACCTGATCATAATTTTTTTATGCATTGCAGTATACAACTGCTGCAAAGCAACGAAGTTCACAACACACAGTACTGTGCAGAAGTTTTAGGCACATAAATATAGCTTGGATTTTTGTGCAGTATTGTAGTAATTTTATGTATTACACTGTACTGCTGCTGCAAAACAACAAATTTCATGACATATGCCGGTGATATTAAACTTGATTCTGGTTCTGATTTGATCCATTTTAATGTGAAACCCCCATATGAATATTCCACAGTTCAATGAGGAACAGTCACACTTCATTCCAAAATGCATCTGCATACTAGAGCACTTAAAACATTGGAAGAATTCAGCAAGTCAGGCTGTATCTAGGGAGGGGAATAAACAGTCGATGTTTCAGGCCGAGGCTCTTCATCGGTACTGAAAAGGAAGCAGGAAGAAGCCAGAACAAGAAGGTTCCTCTCCGTAGATGCTGCCTGACCTGCTGAGCTCCTCCAGCATTTAGTGTGTGTTGCTCTAGATTTCCAGCATCTGCAGAATCTGCAGGTTCAGAAATAGGGGCACCACAGTAACGTAGGCGTTGGCATGATGCCATTATAGTTTGGGACATGGGCGGTGTCAGAGTTCAATCCAGCATTCTCTGCAAGGAAGTTTGTCTGTCCTTCCCGTGAGCACATGGGTTACCTCCAGGTGCTCCAGTTTCCTCACACAGTCCAAAGACATTCTGGTTAGTGGATTAATTACTCATTGTAATTTGTCCTGTAATTCATCTAAGGTTAAATCAGTAGGTTGCTGAGCAGCACGACTTGGTTGGCAGGAAGGGCCCGTTCTGCACTGTATCTCTAAATAAATAAACAATCTTCTGTGCCTACTGGAGTAAGCTTGTCGCTGTCGCTGCTTGGCCTTAGCACTGCCATGTGTCGCTGGATTCTGGATTTCTTGACAGAGAGACCATAGGCTGTCTGTGTTGGCAGGAACATCTCTGACTCCATCACACTGAGCACTGGATCCCCACAAGGCTGTGAGCTTAGCCCATTGCTGTTTACACTGCTAACACGACTGTGCAGCCAGATTCAAGGAGAACCTGATCATTAAATTTGCAGATGATACCACAGTGGTGGGGCTCATCAGCAAAAATGATGAAACAATGTACAGGGAGGAGATCAAACACCTAGAGAGCTGGTGCAGTGATAACAACTTGATGCTTAATGTCACCAAAACCAAGGAGATGATCGTCGATTTCAGATTGTCTCAGCCTGAGCACACACCCCTCAGTATCAGCGGCTCCACAGTGGAGAGAGTGGAAAACATCAAGTTCCTTGGGGTGCAGATCTCGGACAATCTCACCTGGTCCAGGAACACCACTGGGATTGTGAAACGGGCCCAGCAGAGATTGCACTTTCTGAGGAAGCTTAAACAAGCATCACTCCCCACTAACATCTTAACTACATTCTACAGAGGCGTGGTTGAGAGTGTGCTGACCTTTTGCATTATAACCTGGTACTCCAGCTGCAGTGCTGTCAACAAAAAAGCCTTGCAGAGGGTGGTTAGGGGAGCAGGGAAACTTATTGGGGTCTCCCTACCTTCTGTCCAAGACCTCTTTCAGAGTCGATGCCTCCAGAAGACATGGTACATCATTAAAGACCCCTCACACCCTCTCCATAAACTGTTTGTTCTTCTGCCATCAGGCAAACGTTACAGGAGCATCAAAACTAAAACCACAAGGCTACTAAACAGCTTCCTCCCACAGGCAGTCAGACTGCTAAATAGCTGCTCCACCTGACTCTGCTTTTGGACACTTTTAACTCGCACTGGACACTTATAACTTGATTTTAACTGACATGTGGCTGTTGTGTTTTACTATTTATTGTGATGTTTATTATTTAGTGTTGCGTTTGTTATGTTATGATTACACTGCTCCTGGGAAATGCTGTCTCATTCTGCCCTGCAGAGCTGATGTACCGTTAAAATGACAATAAAGTTTTTTAAATCTTTGAATCTTGAATCCTGGGGTACGAATTGACAATAAACTGGACTGGTCAAAGAACACTGAGGCTGTCTACAGGAAGGATCAGAGCCGTCTCTATTTCCTGAGGAGACTGAGGTCCTTTAACATCTGCTGGACGATGCTGAGGATGTTCTACGAGTCTGTGGTGGCCAGTGCTATCATGTTTGCTGTTGTGCGCTGGGGCAGCAGGCTGAGGGTAGCAGACACCAACAGAATCAACAAACTCATCCGTAAGGCCAGTGATGTTGTGGGGATGGAACTGGACTCTCTCACGGTGGTGTCTGAAAAGAGGATACTGTCTAAGTTGCATGTCATCTTGGTCAATGTTTCCCATCCACTACATAATGTACTGGGTGGGCACAGAAGTACATTCAGCCAGGGACTCATTCCACTGAGATGCAACACAGAGCGTCATAGGAAGTCATTCCTGCCTGTGGCCATCAAACTTTATAATTCCTCCCTTGGAGGGTCAGACATCCTGAGCTAATAGGCTGGTCCTGGACTTATTTCATAATTTAATAGCATAATTTACATACTACTATTTAACTGTTTATGGTTCTATTACTATTTATTATTTATGGTGCAACTGTAACAAAAACCAATTTCCCCTGGGATCAATAAAGTATGACTATGACTATGGCTATGTTACTAATCTATGCTACCAGCACATATATGGCTACAATGTGAATGACAGAACAAACCATAGACTTCTATTAGTACGGATTCATTACAGCACAAATTCTGTTTCGAAAGTCAGTCGTTTACCTTGGTCTGCGGAATACCAGTCCGTATTGTTGGCAGGCCAGGCCTACAGTGGGTGTGTAAATTATCGGCATGAATCTCTCAATATCTGACGTCAGTACTTTGTAGAAAAGCTTCTCATTTCGGTCTTGGAGGGCCATGAGAAAAATGTACCTGAAGCAATAAATTATAAAAATTAATCAAAATCATAAACAAGCATTCTTTATTATTTATTTATTTATTGGGATTCAACGCAGAATAAGCCCTTTCAGCTGCACTACATCAGCAAGCCCCCAACTAACCTACTAATTGGTACGTCCTTGGGCTGTGGGAGGAAACCAGAGAACCCGGAGGAAACCCACACAGTCATGGTGAGGATGTACAATTCATTACAGTGAACGGCGGGGTTGTACTCTGAACGCCATCGCCCCAAAATGTAACAGTGTCGCGCTAACCACCGTGCTATCATGGTGCCTATTGGGAATCTGTAATGGAATATACTTCATTCTAATGAGCTACATTCTACCACAGTTTACTGAACCCTGCCTCTAATTTAACATGCATTCAGATTGCACCTGACAATTATAGATGTATTAACTGGCAACAAGAACAGGTTGTGGATTTAACATGAATCAATGCACTAGGCTGTCTTGCTAGTATTACAGAAGGTCACAAAGCAACAACCTTGCACTCAGTGTCAGTAAGACCAAGGAATTGACTGTGGATTTCAGGAAGAGGAAGTCGAGGGAACCCACACCAGTCCTCATCGAGGGATCAGAAGTAGAAAGGGTGAGCAGCTTCAAGATCCTGAGTGTCAGCATCCTTGAAGATCTCTCCCAAGCCCAACGTATTGAGGTAATTACCAAGAAGATGTAACAGCAGCTACATTTCCATAGGAGTTCGAGGAGACTTGGTCAGATACCAAAGGCTCTAGCAAATTTCTACAGACGTACTGTGGAGAGCATTCTAACTGCTTACATCACCATCTGGAATGGAGGGGCCACTGCACAGGATCGGGAAAAGCTGCAGAAAGTTGCCACCAGTTCCATCATGGGCACCAGCCTCCCCACCATGGAGAGATGAGGTGATGCCGCAAGGAAGTGGCATCCATGATTAAGGACCCCTATCACCCAGGACATGCCCTCTTCTCATTGCTACGGAAGAGGTACAGGAGCCTGAAGATACATATTCAATGTTCCAGGAACAGCTTCTTACCTTCTGCCATCAGATTTCCAAATGGACATTGAACCTATATATACTATCTCACTATTTCTTCTTCTTTTTTGGCTCTATTTTTACACTATTTAAGTGTACATATTTCTTATTGTAATCTATAGTTTATTTATTACTATGTACTATACTGCTCCCACAAAACAACAAATTTCACAACATATGCCAGTGATATTGAAGACAAGGAAATCTGCAGACACTGGAAATCCAAGCAACACATACAAAATGCTGGAGGCCAGGCAGCATCGATGGAAAAGAGTCAACAGTCAATGTTTTAGGCTGAGACCCTTCATCAGGACTGGAAAAAAAGATGAGAAGTTAGAGTAAGAAGGTGGGGGGAGGGGAGGAAGAAGTACAAGGTGGCAGGTGATAGGTGAAACCAGACGGGGGGGGAGTGGTGAGTGTGTGTGTTGCCACTGATATTGAAACCTATTCCAACTCTGATCACAGGGCTTGAGGGAATCCATTTGCCTTGTGTGTCACGTGGACCTCAGTGACGCTTAGTACAACACTATTACAGCTCGGGACATCGGAGTTCAACTCCACCATCATCTGTAAGGAGTTTGTACGTCCTCCCTGTGAACACGAGGGTTTCCTCCGGTTGCTCTAGTTTCCTCCCACAGTCCAAAGACATACAGGTTGGTAGCTTCATTGATCATTGTAAACTGTCCTGTGATTGGGTTGCAGTTAGACAGGTAGGTTGCTGGGCTCTTTGGGCCATGCTGTATCTCTAAATAAAATAAAATCCAAAAAGCCTCAATGGAACAAGAGAGTCAATGGAAATGACCTCACTTTGTGCCAAGGTCAAAGGGTAGATCCAACTGCGAAAATCTACATGGTGATCTAGTAACATACTGTTGGCACTAGCTCATACACTGCTAACTGTAACGTAACTTGTACTTTATCTGCACATCTAGTTAAAAGAAAGAATTTTTCACAGTTCTATCCTCTAACGATTAGTAGGAAGGTTTAAACACCACAGCATCTTTGTTCAGCTCTGCTTTCAAATGACAATCTCTCCAAACAGAACCCAGGTCATGCTCTCTTCTCACTGCTACCACTGGGCAGGAAGGAGAGGAACCTTAGGCCCCACAACCACCAGGTTCAGGGATAGTTATTACCCTCCAAAAATCAGGCTCCTGAACCAGCATGGAGAACTACTCTGAACTGATTCTGTGACCTGCAGAGACACTCTCAAGGAATCTTTCCAACTCTTGTTCTCAGTATCTTTTTAATGTACACAGCTTGTCTTCTTTTGCATGTTAGTTATTTGTCAGTTTTGACAGTTCATGAATAGTTCTTCATGAAATTCTATTATACTTCTTTATTTTCTTGTATATTGTTACAAGAAAATAATCCCAAGGTAGTGTATGATAACACAGTACCAAATACTGTCTTGTGGGCTGGGAGCATCGTGTTTAGTGCAATCACTTCACAGTGCCCAGGGTTTGATACCCTGTAGACGGTAAGGTGTCTGAATGTTCTCCCTGTGATCACATGGAATTCCTCTGGTTTCAGCCCTCATCCTAAAGACACAAGATTATGGTTCAGGTTGGAGGACTGTTGGCATGCTATTTTGGTGCTGGCAACATGGCGACACTTGCCATTTGGTCGTTGATGCAAAGCAATGCATTTCACAGTACATTTTGATGTACATGTGACAAATAAAGCTAAATTTTAAATTTTTATTATCTTATAAAATATCAACTCACTTGCAAGGAATCTACACTCGTGTAGTCAACAATAAGTTCAAGTTTATTGCCATCCGACCACACATACACACACACACACAAACACACACACCCCCCATAAAAAGCATTCATCCCCCTTGGAAGTTTTCATGGTTTATTCTGTTACAACATTGAATCACAGTGGATTTAATTTGGCTTTTTTTAAAAAATACTGATCAACAGAAAAAGACTCTTTCGTGTCAAAGTGAAAACAAATTTCTACAAAGTGATCTAAATTAATTACAAATATGAAACACAAAATAATTGATTACATAAGTATTCAGACCCTCCCCCCCTTTAATATAACATACCAAATCTTTACTGGTGCAGCCAATTGGTTTTAGAAGTCACATAATTAGTTAAGTGGAGATCACTGGTGTGCAGTCAAGATGTTTGAATTGGTTGTTGTAAAAATACACCTGTAGCTGCAAGATCCATCTGCTGATGAGTCAGTGTCCTGGCAAAAACTACACCATGAAGACAAAAGAACACTCTGAGCAACTCCGCGAAAAGTTTATTGAAAAGTACAAGTCGGGAGTTGGAGATATATACAAAATAAAAACTCCAAAATCTTTCAACAATTTACTAAAAATTAAAAACCAAACTTTTGAGGTTGAAGAAGTATTCATCCTCTTTGTAATTACTACGCTAACTTTCCTCAAGTGCAATACTGCATATTACCTTACCAACTCACCCAATGTGTGGATGTAAAAAATTGGAGGATCACCTGCTTTCAGTGAATTATTAAGAATAAATATCCCTTCTCTCAGTAAGGTCCAACAGCATGGTAGATTTTCAACAGACCAAAGCAAAATGCAGACAAAAGGCCGTTCAAGACAAGTCAGGAAAATGATAATAGAGAAGCACAAATCTGGGGAAGGGTACAAGACCATCTCAAAGGCACTGAACATACCTCAGAGCTCAGCGTAGTCCATCCTGAAACCATAGCCACACTGCCTAGGTCAGGCCACCCCTCTAAACTTAGTCGCTGGAGAAGAATGACACTTGTAAGAGGCTACTGTGATGCCAACAGTCACCCAGACTGAGCTGCAGAAGCCACTGGCTATAAGTTTGTGGATGAATATATTGTGGTTGGATGAGACTTAAGTGCAACTTTTTGGCTTCAACACCAAACGGTACGTGTGGTGTAAATCTAAAACCACACATCAGCCAGGTATTATGGAAGTAGCATCATGCTATGGGGAGGCTTTTCAGCAGCAGAGACTGGAAATCTGGTCAGGATTGATGGGAAGATGAATGCTGCTAAAAAGAGTGATCCTGGATAAAAACCTGCTCGCCTCTGCCAGAAAGCTTAAACTGGGAAGGAAGTTCATCTTTCAGCAGGACACTGACCCAAAGCATAATGCCAGAGCAATCAAGGAGTGGCTTCAAATAAAGAAAATTGATGTTCTTGAGTGGCCCAGTCAGAGACCTGACCTCAAACCGATTGAGCAACTCTGGCAAGACCTCAAGATTGCTGTCCGCCACCACTCCCCAACTAATCTGGCATGACTTGAGTAATTTTGCAAGGAGGAATGGACAAACCTTGCTCCATCATGTTGTGCAAAGCTGATAGAGATTTATCCAAAAAGACTACAGGCTGTAATAGCTAAGCATTGAACAAAGGGTGATGAACACTTTTGAACAGCTGACATTTCAATTTTTGAATTGTTAGTTTTTCATGCTTTACAATTTTCCCTGTTTTTGGGGCTCCACTGTGAAAAAAGGAGCATTTGATTCACCAGTAAAAATTCTCAGTTAAATTGATCAAAATCCCTGGTAGTAATACTTATTTATGTGAACAAATGGTTGGGGGCTGTATAATCTTACACGGCACTGTACTTATACACCCAAATGAAACAACGTTCCTCCAGACCATGGTGCACCCAGAAGACATACATCACACACAGCACATAAAACAAAATAAATTAATAGAATATAATTCTAAGTGCATGTAGTGCACAGCACGTAAACAATAAACAGTACAGTGAACAGTTCGCTGTCCTAGTGACGAGACCTCGGTGGTTGCAGGGTATTCATCAGTCTCACAGCCTGAGGGAAGAAGCTGTTACCCAGTCTGACTGTCCTAGTCCTGGTGCTCCTGTACCTCCTTCCTGTTGGTAGTGGGTCAAACAGATTGTGAGGTGGGTGGTAGAAAACATCAACAATGCTTCAGACCCTCGTATACAATGCTCCCGGTAAACATCACCAATGGCGGGGGGAGAGACCCAAATGATCCTCTCTACGTTTTTTCTCTATACTTGTAGGGTCCTACGGTCCGATACCTTACAGCTTCCTGTTATTACTCGGGTTACACACACAAAATGCCGAAGGAACTTAGCAGGCCAGGCAGCCTCTATGGAAAAAAAGTACAGTCGACATTTCAGCGCAAAACATCAACTGTACACTTTTCCACAGATGCTGCCTGGCCTGCTGAATTCCTCCAGCGTTTTGTGTGTGTTGCTCGGATTTCCAGCATCAGCAGACTTTCCCTTGTTATTATTTGGGTTTTTTTTTATTTGCAGTTTGTCATCTTTTGCAGATTAGTTGTTAGTCAATGTTTGTGTGTAGTTTTTCATTGACTCTACTGTATTTTTCTGTTCTACTGTGAATGCCTGCAAGAAAATCAATCTCAGAGCTGTATATGGTGACACGGACATACTTTGAACTTTGATACCTTGTAATCTTTACATGTACGCACTTTGATAATAAATTTACTTTGAGCTGTGAAACAGAAGGACGGTATATAAAAAAGTTCTCACTTCAGGCATGTGAGAAAGCAGCACACACATCACCAGCAGACGGGAATCTGAGAGAGCCTAGTATGTGTGGGCTAGCAATTTAAGTCATAATATCACCCTGATTTCTTTGCAAGATGCTTGAGAGGAAACCGAAGTCTCCTGTTGCACCAGCTTTGATACGTCAGGTACAGATAATCCACCCACAGCTGCTTTTATACTCCCCTCCCTCACATTCCATTCCTCTTTGACAACCATTAAGTAGAATTAGTTTCACAGCATCTGCATTCAGTGGTACTCATTGTTTACCAAGACAAATGAACGGTTCCAATGCTCTTTCTTAATGGAGCTTTTGGCAGTCAGGACTTGAGGCAAAAGGAACATCTGCACTTACAGCAGTCTCTGAAGGATTTACTTATTGTAATGAAATTCTATCCATTTAGAGACTGATAAATTAAGGCCAACCACACACTTTGTAAAAGCTAAATATACGGGCACCACTGTAACGTAGAGGTTAGCGCAATGCCTTCAGAGTTCAATTTTATCATCATCTGTAAGGAATCTGTGCATCCTCCCCGTGAGATGTGTGGGTTTCCTCCAGGTGTTCTTGTTTCCTACTGCAGTCCAAATTCATTTTGGGTAGGGTAATTGGCCATTGAAGTTTTTTTTTTCCCCAGTTAGGTTAGGGATAAATCAGGGTTGTTTGGGGCTGCGGGGCGCTGCGTCTTAAAGGACCAGAAGGGCCTACTCCACACTGCATTTCCAAATGAAAATATAAACAAGAAAACAGAAGCAAACTGAAGAACACACTGTTTGTCCCACTCCCATCAGGGAATAGGCTACCAGACACAAAAAAACAGTTACTTTCCCCAAGCAGTAAGGCTGATCAACATCTCCGCCCACTAACTCACCTCTATACACACCCCAACCACTACTACTTTATCATGTCCTGTCAGCCACCTTATGTATTTATATTTATTGTATTTTTTTATTCTGTTCTTTATCTTATTGTGCTTTTTTTGTGCTGTATCAGATTGCAGTAACAATTGTTTTGTTCTCCCTTACACTTGCATGCTGGAAATGACATTAAACAATAGACAATAGACAATAGAGGCAGGAGTAGGCCATTCGGCCCTTCGAGCTAGCACCGCCAATCCTGCGTTTTGCCTCCAATTTGTGCCTTTAACTTCATCAGCTCATCAGATTACATTACAAAATACTTATTTCATTAAGAATTAACTGAACTTGCACTGGTCTTAGCTAGTATTTCAGTCACACCTTTGTCACTTTATACACCCATGCCTGTGAAACAGTAACTGCAATTTTAAATAGATAAATTTTAATTAAAGATAAAATATAAACAGTGGCCCTTTATTAGGTACATCTGTACACCTGCTCTTTAATGTAAATATCTAATCAGCCAATCACATGAAAGCAACTCAATGCATAAGAGCATGCAGACAAGGTCAAGAGGTTCAGATGTTGTTCGGTCCAAATGTCAGAAATGGAAAGAAATGTGATCTCAGTGACTTTAACCATGGTGCCAGATGGGGTGGATTGAGTATCTCAGAAACTGCTGGCCTCCCTGGTATTTTCACGCACAGCAGTTTTTAAGAGCATGGTGCAAAGAATAAAAAAAAACATCCAGTGAGCAGCAGTTCTGTGGGTGAAAACACCTTGTTAACAATAGAAGTCAGAGGAGAATGACCAGACTGGTTCAAACTTACTGGAAGGCAATAATGTCTCAAATAAACATGCATTACAACAGTGGTGCGCAGAAGAACGTCTCTGAATGCAAAACGCATTGAACCTTGAAATGAATGGGCTACAGCAGCAGAAGACGACTCCGGGGTCTGCTCCTGTACCTAATAAAGTGGCCACTATTACGTTAGTTTGCATTGAACAATTAGAGATTCATAATAACCCACAAAATGCTGGTGGAACTCAGCAGGTTAGGCAGAATCTAAGGAGGAGGATATGCAGTCAACATTTCGGGCCAAAGCTTTTAAATAGACCTGCCAAGTTCCTTCAACATTTTGTGTGAGTTGCTCTGAATTTCCAGCATTGCCAGAATCTCCTGCGTTTGTGTCTAAGATTCTTAATCATTTGTTGCTTTCAAGTATAGGACTCAAAAAAAACACAAGGTGATCAGGCCATCAGTATATTTCTGGTCCAATGTGCAATTTTAAAATGTGGTCAGATATATGTAGATAAACATGTGGGCAGGAAGTACTTAGTGGAAAAGGCAGGCTCGCCACATGCTTCAATCCTTCCAGGTTCTCAACACCAGCGCACGTGTGGTTTCTCTGAGCCAGCATGGGACAGGTTCCCAGAGCGTGGACAAGTTTTAAATGGAGCTGAGAACAAGCACTAATCCTTCTCTGTTATTGCAGATGGATTGGAATAGCTTGTCTAGCTCCACAGCCGGGATGATCCCATGTTGATAACCTTTGATGAAAGGTGGACTGATATTTTATTTTATTTTTATTTATTCAGAGATCCGACGTTGAACAGACCCTTCTGGCCAACAAACCATGCCGCCCATCAACCCACCTAGCCTAATCACAGGATAATTTACAATGACCAGCCAGCCTGCTACTCGGCATAGCTTTGGATTGTGGGAGGAAATCTGTGCACAGGGAGAACGTACAAACTCCTTACAGACAGTACCAGAACTGACCTCTGAACTTGGGCACACCGAGCTGTAATAGCATCGCGTTAAGTGCTTACGTTAATGTGCAAAGACACAATAGCGCATTTGTTCACTACTTCATCCTGAGCTGAAGGTGCAGTATGCTGTTTATCAAGCTTCCCCTGTTTGCACTAGTTTTTCACGATTCCCCAGGATGTGATAGGGATGGAAAGGTTTGATCAATTCTCTTGATTATGTGACAAGTTTGAATGTATCACTTCCAGGACAGAGCATGCATTTCAAAGTTCTCAATAAATTTGCTATCAAAGTATGTATATGTCACCATATACTACCCTGGGATTCATTTTCTTGAGACATTCACAGTAGAACAAAGAAATACAATAGAATCAATTAAAAACTATGAAGACTGACAAACAACCAACGCACAAAAGACAACAAACTATGCAAATACAAAAATAATAAATTAGTAGAATGATTGTTCAATAAATAAACAAATAAGTAAATATTAAATACATAATAAAGACCATAAGGCACACAAGCGGAGTTAGGCCATTCGGTCCATCGAGTCTGCTCTGCCATTCCATCGTGGCTGATTTATAATCCCTCAGCTCCATTCACCTGCCTTCTCCCTGTAATCTTTGATGTCTTGATTAACTAAGAACTTATCAACCTCTGCTTTAAATATACTCAATAACTTGGTATCCACAGCTGTCCATGGCAATAAATTCCACAGATTCACCACCCTCTGGCTAAACAAATTCCTGGTTCTGAGTGGACATCCCTCTATCCTGAAGCTGTGTCCTCTGGTCCTAGACTCCCCCACTGGAGGAAACATCCTCTTCACATTCACACGCTCTACACCTTTTATCATTCGATAAGGCTTCAATGAGATGCCACTCATTCCTCTAAACTCCAGCGAGCACAGGCACTGAGCCATGAAATACTCCTCATAAATTAACCCTTTTATTCCTGGAATCATTTTCCTCTGGACCCCCTCCAATGCCAGCACATCTTTTCTTCAATAAAGCGCTCAGAACTGCAAGTGCAGTCTGACCAATGCCTTATAAAGCCTCAGCATTACATCCTTCCTCTTATCTTATGTTCTAGCCTTCTCAAAACGAATGCTAACATTGCATTTGCCTCCCTTGCTACCGACTTAACCTGCAAGTTAGCCTTTAAGGAATCCTGCGCAAACACTTCCAAAGTCCCTTTGCACCTCAGATTTTAGAATTTTCCTCCCATTTTGAAAATAGTCAATGCCTTTATTCCTTCTACAAAGTGTGTGAGCATACGCTTCCTTACATGATATTCCATCTGCCACTTCTTTGCCCATTCTTACAGTCTGTATAATTACAAGTCCTTCTGCAGATTCCCTGCTTCCTCAACACTACCTGCCCCCCCCACTTATCTTTGTACTGTCTGAAAACTTTGCCATAAAGCCATCAATTCCATCTTCAAAATTGTTGACATATAACGTGAAAAGAAACAGCCCCAATACCAGCCCCTGCAGAACACCACTGGTCACTGCCAGCCAACCAGATTAGACCCCCTTTCTTCTCAAACTTTGCCTCCTGCCAATCATGCTAGTATCTTTCCTGCAATACCATGAGCTCTTACCTTGTTAAGCAGCCTCATGTGCAATACCTTCTAAAAGGCCTCTTAAAATCCTATTAAGCAGCATCCACTGACTCTGTCTATCCTGCCTGTTACTTCCTCAAAGAATTCCAACAGATTATTCTGGCAAGATTTCTCCTTAAGGAAACCATGCTGACTTTGTAGAATTTACAATGGCTCAAGGAACATCTTGGATGCTCACTCCATGACCTGCTAAATCAGATGGGCAGCCGGGAAGATCTTCAAAGATGACTTGGGAAAGAGTGAGAGAGAGCAAATCTTGGGATTGAACATCCATGCAGGCCGGAAGCATGAGGGCATGACCTCCCAGGTCGGCAAGCCCCTGGGTTGGAGGTCCATGCAAGCAAGAGGCACTATGGCCGATGTTCTCCCCATATCCCCCACCGTACCTGGGTCAGAGCCCCAGCACGTACTTGGGTCGTGTAGTTGTTGGGCACCAGGGGAGCACAACACTATTGCAGTTCAGGGTGTCAAAGTTCAGAGTTCATTTCTGAAAACCTCTGTGAGGAGGTTTCTACATTCCTCCCTGTGAGTGTATTGGTTTCTGCCGGGTGTCCTGGTTTCCTAACACAGTCCAAAGACATATGCATTAGTTTAATTTGGTCATTATAAATTGTCCTGTGATTAGGCCAGGTAGGTTGTGGAGTGGTGCAGCTCAAAGGGCCAGAAGGGCCTGTTGCACGCTATATCCCTAAATAAATAAATAAAATTATGCATTCCAATGAACATTTGGACAAACACGATAAATAAGTAAGCCTTAGCATCAATATCCTTAGCAAAGGGAAGTATATTGAGACCAGAATCTGAGTTTCTTTCATCAACACCCACGGTCTTCCTGTGTTTCGTGGCTATCTGAAGAAGAAGAATATCGGAGTTGTATTGTACATGTATACTTCGACAATAAAATGAACCTTTGAACAATATTCAGATGTTACAAAACAGAAAATATTTCTGCTCCTATGTCTTACGATCTTATTGCGGACTATTCAGCTTTAGAAAAACAAACAAGCATTTCACATTAGATTCAGCATTCTTTCTAAATCTCCACATAAAATTTTATTCACCTTACCGATCAAGATCATCTTTTATCATGTCATAGTTCGTCAGCACTCGGAGGACTTGAACATCCTGGCTAAGAACACAGGGAGGTAACAATCCATGGATGCCCAGTTGGAGCCTCTCCTCCAACGTAAAGGCCATGCCCTAGGAGGGAAGGAAAAAAAAAACATATTCACCCCCGGAATTATCACCTTTGCTACAATACTGACACCTAAACACCAGAGTAACGCACACAAAAATTGCTAACAGAACTCAGCAGGTCAGGCATGGAAAAGGATAAACAGTTGACACTTTGGGCTGAGACCTTTCATCAGGAACCTAAGTGCCAGCTGGGAAAACTAATATTCTCCCCATGACGGTGTAGGTTTCCTCTTGGCGGCACCACGCCAATAAGTTTATTCCATTCCTTGCAGGAATACGGGGTGTACAGACCGAATGGAATCAGGATTATTATTGATGTACACATGAGAAGTAAAGGTACACTGTAATCTCTAAACCCCGCTGAGTTTACAGATTTAAGATTAGCTTTGTCACATGTATATCGAAGCATAGAGTAAAACGTGTTGATTTGCATCAATGAACAGCACAGTGCAAGGATTGGTTGGGGCAGCCTGCAAATGGCACTGTGCTTCCGGCATCAACACAGCACACCACTTACTAACACTAACCCATATGTCGTTGAGATGTAGGAGGAAAGCAGAACACCCAGAGCAAATTTGTAGAGTCACGGTGAGTGTGTACAAACTCCTTTAGAGAGTGGCAGGATTTGACCCCCGTCAGTGGCACTGTTGAGCACTGCACTAACTGCTACGCCACCGTATCGTCGAGACAGTGGCAGCCCAGGTGCACAATGGTCGGAGACTTTGCAATGCTACGCACAAGGAGCACGTCGAGAGTGATCCTCCCTGATCCAAAGACTGTATCAAATTAGCTAAATATTACAGGTGGAAACATGCCAAAATATTTAAGTAAGTTAAACTTCATGCATAAAAGCTAAAATTGATACCATATTATTTTCAAAACCAGCGTGTTTATCCAGCGGGAGATTTCGTCCCATGTACTGAGGCAATAATTCGCGGCTCTCAATAAGTGGAAAGTGCAGATTGAAACTAGTTATTACAGGGGATAATAGAGTGTGAAAATACCACAGTCCAATGGCAGTTGAGAACACAGGCCCAGCTTTTCCCTTATTATGGATCCTAATTTAATCTCATATGGAAAAGTTCAACACACCTCCCCAACGCAACTGTGGAAAGAAGAGTCAGAATTTGGGTGACAGTGCCAAGAAATTCCTTAAAGTTTCAGTAGGTGGTTCAACGAAGCAATGGATTTGCTTTCAAGAAAGAACTGTAAATGTGTCAACAGTGATAAAATAATGACTGGAATATCAGAGGGGTAGGCGCAGTCCGCAGGTAGGGTTGGCCGTGGACATTGCTCCCTAATGCATGGAGGTCCTCCATTGGTCAGGATCGACCATGAATATTGCTTCCTAGCTGTGCACATAATACGCAAGCCGGGGGAGTACGATATGGAGAGCAGGTTGTTGTCCATGCAACAGGCTCCCTCTCTCCTCGCTGATAAATCCAAAGGAACAGAGAAGACCGATACAGTTTGGCAGGAGTTTCCAGCCAGAACTCAACATAGGACTGCCCTAGGGACTCCAGCTCTGGATTTTTCCTCGGGATTGTAAATCAGAGTTCTCTTTCTCCTAGATAAGCCAGCAGTCATGGCTGACAAGCCCCATCTGTCCGAAGGGACTGGTTTTAAGGCTCCAGAATCCCATCTTTGCTCCTTCCCCTGTCAGTTGAGATGGCTCCACCAGACTTAATAGCTAAGCCACATGCGAAGGCCAGGCTTGGTTGTCAGAAGCTATTTAAGACACACACCATTGGCAGTATTTAATAAGTAGTAGGAGCTGACACATTGCAGACTCCACCCACCCCCACCCCTCCAGATGTGACAACGCAACTAAACAAAGCATTGTTGACTTGTTTTAGGCCATTTTTGGCAGAACACACAAATAAACCATTCACTTCATAAGGGCACGTGCGGGGAGGTGACTGAAAGAAGCAAACTACAGTACCAGAA
This sequence comes from Mobula birostris, assembly GCF_030028105.1. NCBI lineage: Eukaryota > Metazoa > Chordata > Chondrichthyes > Myliobatiformes > Myliobatidae > Mobula > Mobula birostris. The sequence continues at coordinate 101,279,078 of NC_092371.1, read as the reverse complement.
AATGTTATTTTTTAGTTTATTTAGATACAACACAGTAACTGGCCCTTCCAGACCAATGAGCCTGCACCACCCAACTAGACCTGTGTGACCAATTAATCTACTAAACAGCACCCAGAAGAAACGCACACGCTCGTGGGGAGAATATACTAACTCCTTACAGACTGCAGTGGGAATTGAACCCAGGTCACAATGGCTGTAATAGCTTTACACTAAACATCACACTACCATGCCGCTCCTCAACTTAACTCAGTTGGAAGTTACCCAACTTGACTTTAATACGCAACTCCGTCTGTATGGACGGGAACCCTGATCACTGGTGCTGTAATAGTGTTACGCTAAATGGCTAACACTGGGGGGGGGGGGGCATAGTTTTAAGGTGCTTGGAAGTAGGTACAGAGGGGAAGTCAGGGGTAAGTTTTTTTTACACAGAGAGTGGTGGGTACATGGAACAAACTGCCAGCGATGGTGGTAGAGGCAGATAGAATAGCGTCTTTTAAGAGACTCTTAGATAGGTACCTGGAGCCTAGAAAAAGAAGTCTGTGCCATAGGGAAATTCTAGGCAGCTTCTAGAGTAGGTTGCATGGTCGGCACAACAATGTGGGCCGAAGGGCCTGTAACGTGCTGTAGATTTTCTATGTTTGTATGTAAACTACTCTACCATGCATCCCTAAATAATACAACAGAAATCTTATTTTTTGCAATAAGTTACAACAAACCTATTCAGAAGTCTTCGTTCATCAGGATTAAAAAGGTCAAATGTTTGAACAGATCTAAAGATTCAGGTCATTGAAATATCACTCTTGTGTGAAAGTCTGAAATAGATGCTGTATGGAGAATAAAAGATGCTGCTAATTTATTTATTTATTTATTTATTTATTTGTGACTGACTGACTGACAGCTACTTTCAAGTTGCTCGTTGTTGGCTCTGGAAGTGACGCTGTCCGGATGGTTCCTCGGAAGTCAAAGATGAGAAGCAGACTGTCTGGTTACCGCCATTTTGTTTGGACATTCAGAACAAAGAAATAACAGTAAAGTCCAGTGAGCAGGTAACAAGGTAGCATGGTGATTATTGTAACGCTACGGCAGTGCCAGAAACCCAGGTGCAATTCCGCTGCTGTCTGTAAGGAGTTTGTAGGTCCTCCCGCTTTCCAAAGACGTACGGGTTAGTTGGTCACGTGGGTGTAATTGGGTGGCGCAGACTTGTTGGGCTGGAAGGACCCGTGCCATGGGAGACGGCACGGTAACGTAGTGGTTAGCACAACGCTTTACAGCATCAGCGACCCAGGTTCGATCCCTGGTGCCATCTGTTTGGAGTTTGTATGATTTCCCCAGAAGTTTCCTCCAGGTGCTCAGGCTTCCTTCCCGATTCCAAAGACGTACCGGCTAGTAGGGGACTGTAAACTGTCCCGTGATTAGACTAGGGTTAATACAAGGTTTCTGGGCAGCGAGGCTCTCCACGCTATATCTCAATAAATAAGTATCATTAAATTTAAAAAAAATAATTGTAACCAATCCACTCCAACAGCTTTTCTTTGAGCTGGACAGATAAGGGAATTTTCTCCGATAGGAACAGCCAGTGAGATAGGAGGAATGGTCCTGATTCATGCTGTTGTGACATTTCGGGCCAACAAAGAAACACGGAACCAGCTAAATGATGAATAGCTAACAATCCGCTGAACATTTGCAGACAAATAGCTGATTGTGCAAACGTACAGACAAGCATAAAGAAAGTTAAGCTACAAGTAACAATTTAGGCCCTGATCCAACATCGGTTAGAAAAGAACTTCACATTTATTACTAGTTTTGCGTTTTATTCACTCTACACGGCACTTACACCATGTACATCACCAGAAACAAATATTAGCATATAACTGCACAGATTGCACAGAATTGTTCCAAAACCTCTCTCGTAAATTGGATTAATTTTAATTCACTCATTAAGATTTCAGAGAAACATTTCCATTAAAAAAAGAGACCAATTTGCAAAGACTGCCATCTTTAAACTTTTCAGAGGCACACATCAGCCTGTCCAAGGTTTAAAACTGCAGTCACTCACTAATCAGCAGCAAGGTTGCTCCACAGAGAATAGTTGGAATAATATGAAAGAAACCACAGTTACCCAAGGCTGTTTACTCATCAGAGTAAATTTAGAGCAATTCTAAAGGGGGAGTGGGATTTATCACTATTGTGTTAGCCAGTGATGGGGGATGAGGCAATCAGATGGAAGGGTATGCTTTCCACAGACAAGTATCTTGCTACAGGAGGAATTCCACTGTACATAATGACAACAGGAAGGCCAGCAGAAGAACAGCATTCTCATCAAAGAGCCCCACCATCCAGGCCATGCTCTCTTCTCACTACCACAATCGGGAAGGAGATACGCAGTGGAGAGTATACTGACTGTTTGCATCATGGCCTGGTACGGAAGCACCAGCATCCAAAACCCTGGACAGTGGTGGACAAGTGCTGTCTGTCACAGGCAAAGCCCTCCCCTCCACTGATCAAGGACCATGGCCAGAAGAAAGCAGCATCCACCATCCAGACCAGGCTCTCTTCTTGCTAATACCACTGGGCTTAGGCACCACACCACCAGGTTCAGGAACACTTATTACCCTTCAACCATTAGGCTCCTGAACCACAGGGGATAACTTCACTCAGCCCAACACTGAACAAATTCCACAACCTATGCACTCACAACTCTCCAGCTCATGTTTACAGTAATACATAGTCATAGTCATACTTTATTGATCCCGGGGGAAATTGGTTACCAACTCCTGCTTTGCAGAATTTGCATTCTTTTACACAATGGTTGTTTGTCAGTCATTGTTTATGTATAGTTTTTCATAAATTATGTTGTGTTTCTTTATTTTCCTGTGATCCGGCCCAACCCTCACCTTGGGTCCCGACACCTTGACCTTTTCAAACCGGCCCAACACCTAAATCGTCGTCCGAACGTCGGGTTTTGTCAGCTCGATAAGCTCTGAGGCCTGGAGCCCACTGCCTCAATTCAGCCTGCACCCAACCTTTCTGATTCGGCCCGGTGCTTAAATCGATCCAAGCTTGGGTCTTCCTCGCTCTTGGTGATGGGCCTGTTGCCTCGCTTCTGCCACATCGAATTGCTTCCAAGTCCAAAGGGAAGTTACAGACTATTGTTTGTGATTATCATTTACCAGAAAGAGTGTGATTAACAAAGTATTTAGTTGTTTTCCTTGCTTCATCAGCCACCAGCCAGAGGTTGCTGAAATTCATCTACACCATCTTAAACCAGAAGTCCCTTTATGTAAAAACGGTAAAATTTCTTCCTTGAGAACAATCCTTAACCAGTCAAGCATCTGATCTGTCACAGTTAGTAGCCTGGGTGATACATACTGTAGCAGTGTAGTTCACTTGTCAGTTTACCCCAAAAACTTAAACAACATCATCCAGAACACAGACAGCAATTTCCAGCAACACCCATTGGGGACAGAAGGTAAAGAGAAACAAAGAGCCTTTGCATCATGAAACATGGTATGCTCAAAGCTTCTAAAGGTGCTCTGTTGAGAAGACACAGTCACAGGAGATTTCACATAGCCTGCCCAATCATTAGCATCAGTCTTCGAATCACACACTTGGCTAGTTTCTATTTCAGACTTTGAAATTCCTGCTCAAGTCCAAGAAAAATTTTTACACAAAATTTCCTAGAAATCCGACTATGATACGCTACTTTTACGCTTGGTATTGGACAAGACACACCCCCAGAAAGAACGCAAAGCTACTTCAGCCAAAAATTCTTTAAATAAAAAGCACAAGGTTGTTTCTTAATTAGAACTAAACAGTAGCTGTGCTGTTCTACACAATCCATGCGGGGGGGGGGGGGGGGGTCTGCACTATAGAGACCTCAGAAGAACCCCACAGGGTCACTGGAGGGGAACAGGAGATGACAGCTTGGACAGCGACTGCTGCGCTGACTGTGGAACAAATGCTGCTGGTGTAATTTCCATTCGAGTTAGCTGTGCAGTTCAGTATGTTAACTTCAGATATTTAGAGCAGAGGTTCCCAATCCTTTTTATGCCAAGGACCCCTACCATTAACCGAGGGACCTGTGCACCCCAGGTTGGAAACCCCCAGAGTAGAGGGTCATGAAGATTAAAGGCTAGCTTCACTTGTCACATGTACATCAAAACATACAGCGAAATGTACCATTTGCCTCAACAATCTGCGTGCTGGGGACAGCCCACAAGTGTCATCACACTTCTGGCGCCAGCGTAGCATGCCCAAATCTTACTAACCCTGGCCCGTACCTCTTTGGAACGCGGGAGGGAACCAAAGCACCCGGAGGAAACCCACACGGTCAAGGGGAGAACGTACAAGCTCCTTACGGACACGGTGCAAGCTCAGCGCAGCAAGGTGGTGAGTCCGGTGAAAGATGCGGTTGAAAGGTAAAAACAATCCACACCAGCTGTTCCATTCCATTAGGGGTTTGAGGAGACTTGAGCCAACAAATTCTTGCAAATTTGCAGAGATGTGCCTTGGAGAGCGTTTTAAGTTGTTGCATCACCGTCTGGTATGGCGGGGATGGGCACTGCACAGGAGTGTTAAACAGCTGCTGAAGGTTGTAAACTCAGCCAGCTCCATCATGGGCACTAGCCTCCCCAGCGTCCAGGACACCTTCGAAAGGCGATGCTTCAAGAAGGCAGTATCCATCACAAGGGCCCCCCAACACCCAGGACATGCCGGCTCATCGTTACTACATTTGGGAGGAGGAACAGGAGCCTAAAGACCCACACTCAACCTTCCAGAAACAGTTTCTTCCCCTCCGCCATCAGATTTCCCAATCGTCCACGAGCCCATGAACACTACCTCATTATTTGTCCTTTGCACTGTTTATTTTTGCAATTTTCATGCCTCGCACGTAATAAATCAGATTATAAACACGGCTTACGATCCTATTTATGGCACCTCTTGCTTCTGTTTCCTCTGCTCTTATGGTTTTCAACATTAGACAATAATGTACACTCATAGCCACTTTATTCGGTACAGGAGTGGAACCAGTCTGGTCCTCTGCTCCGTAGCCCACCCACCTCAAGGTTCGACAAGTTGTGTATTCAGAGATGCTCTTCTGCACACCACTGTTGTAATGCGTGGTTATTTGAGTTACAGTCACCTTGCAGTCAGCTTGAACCAGTCTGGCCATTCTCCTCTGACCTCTCTGACTTACAAGGCATATTTGCCCACAAAACTGCTGCCCACTAGATGCTTTTTATTTTCACACAATTCTCTGTAAACTCTAGAGATTGTTGTGTGTGAAAATCCCAGGAAACTAGCAGCTTCTGAGATACTCAAACCACCCTGTCTGGCACCAACAATCATTCCATGGTCAAAATCTTCCCCATTCTGATGTTTGATCTGAACAATAACTGAACCTCTTGACCATGCCTGCATGCTTTTATGCTTTGAGTTGCAGCCACATGATTGGCTGATTAGATATTTACTTTAACGAGCTGGTGTACCTGATAAATTGGCCGCAGAGTTTATATTCAAGGAAGAGCCTCCACCACATCTTTCCCATGATGAGACTTTCCATTTTACAACATCTGAGGTTACCTTCTTTTTCCAAAGAACAGAATTTCTCTCCCACCATCATCGAAACTGCTCTCACCCGCATCTCCTCCATTTCCTGCACAACTGCCCTCACCCTATCTTCCCGCTGCCTTAACAGGGAAAGGATTTCTCTTGTCCAACCCATCATCTCATAAGCCTCTGTATCCAGTCTATCATTCTCTATCCTTTCTGCCATCTACAATGTGATCCTACCACCAAACACAAATCTACCATCGCAAAATGCAGGACCTCCTGGTGGCCACCCATTGCAGTACAACTCACATGCTGACAACGTCAGTCCATGACCTCCTTTACTGTCAAAATGAGAACATATTCCGGCTGAAGGAGCCATACCTCATATTCCACCTGATGGCATGGAATATCGATTTCTCTAACATCTGGTAATTTACCCCCTCCCCCACTTCTCTGCTTTTCTACTCACCTCTCTGGTTCCCCTCTCACCCCTTCTCCTCTCCTCATCTGCCAATCACCTCCCTCTCGTCCCTTTCCTCCTTCCCTTTCTCCTATGGTCCGACTGCCCTTCCCTATCAGATTCCTTCTTCCTTACCCCTTTACCTCTTCCACCCATCACCTCCAAGCTTCTTTCTTCATTCCCTGGTTTCAACTATCACCTGACAGCTTAAACTCCTTCCCCTCCCTTCTCCTCCCCACCTTCTTTTTCTGACTTCAGTCCCCTTCCTTTCCAGTCCCACTGAAGGGTCTTGGCCCGAAACATTGGCTGTTTATTCCCCTCCATTGATGCTGCCTGATCTATTGAGATCCCCTAGCGTTTTGTGTGTGTGTGTGTGTGTGTGTGTGTGTGTGTGTGTGTGTGTGTGTGTGTGTGTGTGTGTGTGTGTATGTGTGTGTTGCTCTAGATTTCCAGCATCTGCAGAATCTCATGTTTATGAATACCTGTATTTACGTCTCCCCACCTCCCCCCCACCCCAGGAGTCATGCTAACATGCCCTGTCTGGCAGTTTTACTGAATGTATTTATAGTATGAAAACAGTGGAACATTTTCTAACCTTCAAAGTTTGACTAGAGTCCAAACCTTAATGTCTTTTGTGCATTCTTTACACTAAATTGCAAGGTATTCAAATAGCAGTTTGAAAGAGCAGTGAAACTTTGTCGGCAAGGCCAACATCAAAGCAAACACCACCTGATTTGAATTTTTTAAAGCACAGTTACACTGTACAAGCTGGCACAAAGTTTAAAGGGCAGCACGGTAGTGCAGAGGATAACACAACGCTTTTCAGCAGCAACAATTGGGGTCCATTTCCGCCTCTGCCCTTAAGAAGTTTGTACCTTCTCCCCGTGACTGTGTGGGTTTACTCCGGGTGCTCCGGTTTCCTCCCACAGTCCAAAGAGGAAGCATTTAGTAGGTTAATTAGACCCTTAGATATAGGAGCAGAATTAGACCATTTGGCCTGTTGAGTCTGCTCCACCATTCAATCATGGCTGATCTTTTTTTTCCCCTCCTTAGCCTTTTCCCCATAACCTTTGATGCCATGTCCAATCGAGAACCTATCAATATCTGCCTTAAATATACCCAACAACCTGGCCTCCACAGCTGCACATTTACTTCTCCTACCAAAGTGCATGACCATACGTTTTCCAACATGGTATTTTATTTGCCATTTTCTTGCCCATTCTCCTAATCTTTCTGAGTCCTTCTGCAGTCTTCCTGTTTCCTCAATACTACCTGCCCCTCCACTAATTTTCATACCATCTGCAAACTTGGCAACAAAGCCACCTATTCCATCATCTAAATCAATGATATACAGCAGAAAAAGAAGTGGTTTCAACGCTGACCCCTGCAGAACACCACTAGTCACTGGCAGCCACCTGTAAGATCCTTTTATTCCCATTCACTACCTCCTACCAATCAGACAATCCTCTGACCATGCCAGGAACTTTCCGGTAATACCATGGGCTCTTGGTAAGCAGTCTCATGTGTGGCACCTTGTCAAAGGCCTTCTGAAAGTCCAAATATACAACATCCACTGCATCCCCTTTATCTATCCTACTTGTAATCTCTTCAAGGAATTCCAACAGGTTCATCACGCAAGATTTTCCCTTAAGGAAACCATGCTGACACTGTCCTATCTTGTCTGTGTCACTAATACTCCATAACCTCATAATTGTTAAGGATTCCAACATCTTCCCCACCACTGAGGTCAGGCTAACTGGTCTACAATTTCCTTTCTGCTGCCTCTTCATTTCTGAAAGAGTGAAATGACATTTTCAGTTTTCCACTCCTCCAGAACCATGCCAGAGTCCAGTGATTCTTGAAAGATCATTATTAATGCCTCTACAATCTCTACCACTTCCTCTTTCAAAACCCTCAGGTGCAGTTCATCTGGTCTGGTTAAATTATGTACCTTTAGATCTTTCATTTTTTTGAGCACCTTCTCCCTTGTAATAGTAACTGCGCCCTCTTCTCTTCCCTCTCACCCTTCAACATCTGGCACACTGCTAGTGTAGTCCACAGTGAAGACTGATGCAAAATACTCATTTAGTTCATCTGCTATCTCCTTGTCCCCCATTTCTATTTCTCCGGCCTCATTTTCTAGCAGTCCTATATCCATTCTCATCTCTCCTATTTTTTATATACTTGAAAAAGTTTTTTCTATCCACCTAGATATTGTTTGCTAGCTTGCTCATATATTTAATCTTTCCCTCCAAATAATTCTTTTAGTTGTTCTCTATAAGTTTTTAAAAGCTTCCCAATCCTCTACCTTCTCAGTAATTTTTTGCTTTGTTGTTTGCTTTTACATTAGCTTTGACTTCCTTTGTCAGCCATAGTTGTACTATTTTGCCATTTGATTATTTCTTTGCTATTGGAATGCATCTATCCTGCATCTTCCTCAATTTTCACAGAAACTCAAGCCATTGCTGCTCTGCTGTCATCTATGCCAGCATCTCCTTCCAATTTACTTTGGCCAAATCCTCTCTCATACCACTGTAATTTTCTTTACTCCACTGAAATACTGCTACATCAGAATTTACTTTCTCCCCATCAAATTTCAAGTTGAACTCAATCATATTATGATCACTGTCTCCTAAGGGTTCCTTTACCTTAAGCTTTCTAATTGCCTCCAGTTCATCACATAACACCCAATCCAGTGTAGCTGATCCCCCTAGTAAGCTCAATGACAAACTGCTTTGAAAAGCCATCTCATAGGCATTCAACAAATTCACTCTCTTGAGATTGATTACCAACCTGATTTTCCCAATCTACCCGTCCGTTAAAATTTCCCACTACTATCATAACATTGCCCTTTTGACACACCTTTACTATTTCCCATTGTAATCTGTAGTCCACATCCCAGCTACTGTTTGGAGGCCTGTATATGACTGCCATCTGTCTCCTTTTACCCTGACGTTTTCTTTTTAAACTCAACCCACAAAAATTCAACATCTTCCGATCCTATGTCACATCTTTCCACTGATTTATTGCCATTCTTTACTAGCAGAGTCTTGCCACTCCCTTTATCTTCCTTCCTATCCCTCCGAAAAAATGTGTAACCTTGGACATTCAGATCCCAACTATAACCATCCTTCAGCCATGATTCCGTGATGGGCACAACTTCATACTTGACAATCTGTAATAGTGCAACAAGATCATCTACCTTATTTCTTATACTCATGCACTGAGATACAACACTTTGAGTACTGTATTTGCTACCCTTTTTGATTCTGCATCCCTAATGCACTGATACTCAGCCTGCTGGCTGCAATTTTGTCTTATCATCTGCCTGCCCTTCCTGACAGTCAGACTGCATGCTATCTTTGCTTATTTACCATCTGTCCTGCCCGGAGCCTGTTCACTCTGGTTTCCGTCCCCTGCCAAATTAAGTTACACCCTCCCTAACAGCTCTAACCGATCTGCCTATGAGAATATTGGTCCTCCTTGGATTCAGGTGCAACCCATTACTTTATGGTAATACGGGTATAATGAGGGGGGGGGGTGAGGGCTCATTGGGATGGAACAGCCTATTATTATGCTGCATCTTTTATATAAATTAATTAATAAAGCCATGCATTTTAATTTAGGCACATGTAGATCTATGAATAATATAAATCACAGTCTTTTACTAGGTAAATGTGAACATTATGCAAATATCTAATCAACCAATCATGTGACAGCAAATCAATGCATAAAAGCATGCAGACATAGTCAAGAGGTTCAGTTGTTGTTCTGACCAAACATCAGAATGGGGAAGACTTTGACCATGTTGGTACCAGACAGGGTGGTTTGAGTATCTCAGAAACTGCTGATTTCCTGGGATTTTCCACACACGACAATCTCTAGAGTTTACAGAGAATGGTGCAAGAAACAAAAAGCATCCAGTGAGCAGTAGTTCTGTGGGCAAAAACACCTTGTTAATGGGAGAGGATCAAGGAGAATGGCCAGACTGGTTCAAGCCGACAGAAAGGCAATAGTAACTCAAATA